>NC_041397.2:99752620-100040120 GCF_900747795.2 Erpetoichthys calabaricus | reverse complement strand
GGTGAAACACATTCTGACATATAGGATGGAGTGAGATTATTTAAGGCTTTGTAAACCATAAGCAGTATTTTAAAGTCAATTTTAAATGGCATGGGTAACCAATGTAGTGACATCAAAACTTGAGAGATGTACTTGGATTTTCTTTTCCTAGTTAAGAGTCTGGCAGCTGCATTCCGATTGATGTCTTTTTTGGGTAGTCATGAGAGGAGTGCATTACAGTAATCTAGCCGACTGAAAACAAAAGCATGAAGTTATAAGGGATCTAAATGTTGCTATATTTCTTAAGTGAAAAAATGCTGTCCTAGTAATCTGACTAATATGTGATTTAAAATTTAGATTAGCGTCAATAATTACCCCTAAATTCTTTATATCCATCTTGACTTTTAATCTTAATGGATCAAGTTTATTTCTAATACCCTCGCTATATCCATTTTTGCCAATCGCTAAGATTTCTGTTTTCTCCTTTTTAGTTTGAGAAAATTACTACTCATCCACTCAGAAACACAAGTAAGACATTGGGTCAGTGAGACAATAGAGTCAGGGTCATCAGCACTATTGGTAAATACAGTTGTGTGTCATCAGTTTAGCAGTGGTAGCTCACGTTATACCTTGAGATAATCTGACCTAACAGAAGCATGTGGATCTAAAAGAGCTACTAATGTCCATTTTGTAGGTCTCTCAAATATTATGTTTTTTTGTTGGAAGCAACGCAAATGATTTGTCACAAATGTATCAATTTGCACATGCGTGCTGTTTCACTTGTACTTTTGAATGTGTACTGTCAAAATAGGCAAATTCAATAATAATAATAAAAATAATAATAATAGCAATGTTTTACATTTATATAGTGCTTTTCTCGCTACTCAAAGCTCTATCTGAGCAAAAAAATCAGTTAGTGTGGCCTTCTTCCATATTTGCTCTGTCAGTATTACTTCATTTGTTTTGATTTTCTGCATTATTGTAAGTTCTTGTTTTTGATTCTTCTAGGGTTTTAACTTTCTGCTCTGGTTTAGGATTTTGATTTTGTTTTGGATTCAGGGGTGCATGATTATGACAAAATTAATAATTGATGATTATTGCCTTTCATATTATAATTATAATAATAATTAATAATATTAATAAACAGCACAAAATTGCAATATGTACAGTACAACAGAACCTTCATTTTTGCAGGGAACCACTTAATAAATTTGCTAATGTGAAACTGTTAAATAGTGGATTCATTCAAAAACTTAAAAATGTACAGTTTAATTTTGTTTCACTTTTATTTTTACAATGAAGATACAACAAATATATTTGTGTCACTTTTTTTGTAATTCAGTAAATCACACACAAATAATTATGAAATAAAAATATAAAATGAACATTCCTTCTTTTTTCCATAACAGATGTTACTTCTAAAATACCGGTCATCATCACCACTCACTACTCAAAAGTGTAAAATTTGTAAAATTGTTAAACATGGTAATATAAAATTGAGGTTCAGGTCTATTAAGAAAACAAAAGCTGCATGTGTATGCAAAAATTAAAAGCACACAATAAACACTTAAATAGCAGGTAATGCAATAGTAAGAAGTGAATATAAACACAACCTCAAGTTCTATTGTACAGGTATGTAAACCCATAAAATTTGCGAATGAATAGATTAATATACACATAGCATGTTCAAGAAGCATTGAAATGGTAACACAATGTTACATGCTGCTGCCTAAGCTCTGGTGTCTGGTCCAGTCTCAGTCGTTAAGCAGTTGTGTCCTCATTCTTGAGGAAAGTATTGTAACAAAAGGCACTCTCGTTTAAAGAAAGCAACACTGCAAGCATCTGTTTTTCAGTGATAATCTTTCGTCAATATATTGAAATGTTATGCTCACACATTCTTCCATAGTTCTATTAAATTGCAGGTCAACTGAGTAGTATAAAGCAACATTTGTTTCAGATCTATTTCAATCTGAAATAAATTAAAGGCAGCACAGCTTCAGAAAAATAATTGGGTGATGGTGTATCTGTTGCCCTGGGTGTTGATCCTTTTTTAAAACCTTCTCTGCAAACAGTTTTAACTGGAGCCTTGTTTTTTGATCAATAAAATGTTATGGCTTCTTTTATGTGAATTTGCTTTCGATAGCCTGCTGGATATGGACCTGCATTATAGCATAAACAGGTTACGGTTATCTGTGTCGCTGACCTAACATTACTAGCTACATCATTGCTAGCTTATCCTTCATGTATTCTCTATCTCTCTATATAGTGGAGTGGCATGTAGTGGAATTTTAGATAGTTGCATAAAAGTTTACTTGCAGTCTTCCAACAGTTTGCACAATATGCTTTTCTGATCAACATCATTGTTATTGAAAACAAAACATTTCAAATTATGAACAATTCTCTTCATTTCAGCATTAAAACTTATAAAATGTGTCAGGTCAACTTTAGTTTTCAATTTTTCTGCAGACTGCAGCAAATGCAAGTAAGAAATGTACACCTTTTAAAAGATATTGGAATTGGACATTTATTTCTATAGCACACTTTCATACAATAAAATGTGGCTCAAAGTGCTTTACAAGATGTCCAAGAAGTAGTTACATGCAAAGAAACACAAATTAAAATTAGATAAGTATAATAAGATAGATATATAATTAAGAGAAACAGAAGCCTTAAATATAAAATTGTTTAAAGTCTCTAAATGATAGTCCAATGATAAGGTCAGTTGGCCAGGATTGACAGAAAAAAAATTCTAAGGGTTCCAAGCCAAAAGACCTACCAGACTCCCTATGACCTGGGAGTACTTCCGGGCTATAGGGAAAATAAAAATCCCTGCGTCTCCCTGCAGCGTCACACGGTGACACCCACGGTCCCCAGCAGGGTTGTGAATCCAAAGTCCATCTCCCATGATGCCCTTCGGGAATCCGGGGCACCTCTATGCTGCAGGGAGGACTCCATCTAGTGGCCTGGATGTGTCAGCTGGGATAAGCTGCCGGCCACCTATCACAAAATATATATATATATATATATATATACAGGGCATCCGGAAAGTATTCACAGCGCATCACTTTTTCCACATTTTGTTATGTTACAGCCTTATTCCAAAATGGATTAAATTAATTTTTTTCCTCAGAATTCTGCACACAACACCCCATAATGACAACATGAAAAAAGTTTACTTGAGGTTTTTGCAAATTTATTAAAAATAAAAAAACTGAGAAATCACAAGTACATAAGTATTCACAGCCTTTGCTCAATACTTTGTCGATGCACCTTTGGCAGCAATTACAGCCTCAAGTCTTGTTGAATATGATGCCACAAGCTTGGCACACCTATCCTTGGCCAGTTTCGCCCATTCCTCTTTGCAGCACCTCTCCAAGCTCCATCAGGTTGGATGGGAAGCGTTGGTGCACAGCCATTTTAAGATCTCTCCAGAGATGTTCAATCGGATTCAAGTCTGGGCTCTGGCTGGGCCACTCAAGGACATTCACAGAGTTGTCCTGAAGCCACTCCTTTGATATCCTGGCTGTGTGCTTAGGGTCGTTGTCCCGCTGAAAGATGAACCGTCGCCCCAGTCTGAGGTCAAGAGTGCTCTGGAGCAGGTTTTCATCCAGGATGTCTCTGTACATTGCTGCAGTCATCTTTCCCTTTATCCTGACTAGTCTCCCAGTTCCTGCCTCTGAAAAACATCCCCACAGCATGATGCTGCCACCACCATGCTTCACTGTAGGGATGGTGCCAGGTTTCCCCCAAATGTGACGCCTGGCATTCACACCAAAGGGTTCAATCTTTGTCTCATCAGACCAGAGAATTTTCTTTCTCATGGTCTGAGAGTCCTTCAGGTACCTTTTGGCAAACTCCAGGCGGGCTGCCATGTGCCTTTTACTAAGGAGTGGCTTCCGTCTGGCCACTCTACCATACAGGCCTGATTGGTAGATTACTGCAGAGATGGTTGTCCTTCTGGAAGGTTCTTCTGTCTCCACAGAGTACCTCTGGAGCTTTGACAGAGTGACCATCGGGTTCTTGGTCACCTCCCTGACTAAGGCCCTTCTCCCCCGATCGCTCAGTTTAGATGGCGGCCAGCTCTAGGAAGAGTCCTGGTGGTTTTGAACTTCTTCCACTTACAGATGATGGAGGCCAATGTGCTCATTTGGACCTTCAAAGCAGCAGAAATTTTTCTGTAACCTTCCCCAGATTTGTGCCTCGAGACTATCCTGTCTCGAGGTCTACAGACAATTCCTTTGACTTCATGCTTGGTTTGTGCTCTCACGTGAACTGTCAACTGTGGGACCTTATATAGACAAGTGTGTGCCTTTCTAAATCATGTCCAACCAACTGAATTTACCACAGGTGGACTCCAATTAAGGTGCAGAAACATCTGAAGGATGATCAGGGGAAACAGGATGCACCTGAGCTCAATTTTGAGCTTCATGGCAAAGGCTGTGAATACTTATGTACATGTGCTTTCTCAATTTTTTTATTTTTAATAAATTTGCAAAAATCTCAAGTAAACTTTTTTTCATGTTGTCATTATGGGGTGTTTTGAATTTAATCCATTTTGGAATAAGGCTGTCACATAACAAAATGTGGAAAAAGTGATGCGCTGTGAATACTTTCTGGATGCATTGTGTATATATATACAGTATATATATATATATATATATATATATGTGTGTGTGTGTGTACATATATATCCATCAGAACCGAAAGTGATGTCTTTCTTGGCACCGGAATCAGAAATGATTTTGTTGTTAACACTAGAATTACCAAAGCCTATGAAAAAACCCATAAATCTATCCCACCTTAAATCCCTTCGCACCTCTCCGTCAATGTGTTTTGGATAGGCAGCAAGCAGCCTGCTATCACATCCCCCCACCGCCGCAGAATGGGCACAAACTTTTCTTAGCTCAAATCTGTTTACCTGCGTGTCAGTTGCTTAGAGTAGTATAGAGTAAATACTATATCGTTATTTGGAACACATGCATTTCATGTGTGTTCCGTGTGTACAACAATCTATGTAAACACGTTGTTAAAGTAGAAATATTTTTCATGTTTTAGTAATAATTAACAAAATGTAGACATGAAGTGTATAATGTGTGAAGCCTGAAGTCCAAATATTAGCGCACTTCTTTTGTTATACTTGTACATTTTGTGAAAGTGTTTATTTGATATTTTGGACCTCAGGCTTTCTTTTATCAGGGAGTAGCATAAACAGTATATGTTCAGTAGCAACTCTTTGAGGGCTAATATTTTTTCCAAAAAACTCAGTTTTCTGAAAAGTACACAAAGCAATGGTTTCACACATAAATGTTGTGCCTGCTGTCGGTGCCTGTTTGCAGTTTGTAACAGCAACGGCTGTGCAGAGGGCGGATCGACAGCCAGCAGGAATGCACAGTCAGCTGGCTGCCTGGCTGTCTTTGTGAGACAGGTGTGCGGGGGTGGCAGTTGCAGTGAGACGCAATATGGTTTGTACCTCCTGTCATCGTGTCTGTCCTCTCAGGTGATCGTTGCCATTGGTGCAACAGCTACGCGAATGTGTTCATTTTCGATCTCCAGATCACTTGCATCAAAATCGGAGTCTGAAAAATCAGAGACCGATTCAGCGGTAATACGAAATAAGTCATCCACGGATTATTTTGCTTTGAGCATTCACTTTCCACATGCCATTTTAGAAGTTGTTTGCTCTTTGCTATTCATGCACAAGCAGGGAATTGAGGTCAAATCAACAAAGCTAACTTTACTTCTAGCAAAAGTTTATTGAAAAGCACTGTAACACAAGATCACTGATCTCTAGTGAGACTGAGGCTTTCAAAATAATAATAATAATAATAACAAAAACTGCGTTAACGTGACAAAATAATTGTCGGCGTTAACTGATTAATGTGTTAATGCGATACTAACACGTTAACTTGCCCAGCCCTTTTATATATATATATATATATACTATATATATATTTAATATAACAAGGACCATTTTCTTCTTTGGATCAGGAGTTTTACAGTTCCTATATTCATTGCTGAATTTTTAAATGTAAAAAGTCCTCACCATTTTAGTTTAGCCAGTAAACACTAAAGCCTCCTTCTTGATTTTGGGGCCAGGTGGATTTGTGACCTAGTTTTTGAAGAAAGATTGTTCCTGTGTTTCTGCAAGCCTGCAATCATACGAGATTTAAGTGACATATGCCAAGATGGTGGAATAGTATTGAATACTGTGCTTATTTATTATTGTAATTCTTTCTATAAAATTATTTAACAATTGGAATAAAGGTATGTATTCATTTTCAATACGGATTTTAATTTACAATGAAGTATTTTATGAATGTATGAAAGTATGAAACATGAAAGTACTTTTATGAACTGTATTGAAATGCTGTATATGATTGACTTTTAAACAATGTTTGTATGAACCAATGTGAGCCTTCTAAACAACATGATAAAACCACTTCATGTGATGTACTACTCAACTTACTGTACTTTTATTTTTCAAGACAATCAACTGCTTACTTCATAATTATTGCATTTGTTATTGTTTCACCATTTTAAAGTGTGTGTGAAGAAAAACTGAAGAGGCTTAGTGTCAACCTTTTTCCAGATTCATTCACAATTACTCTGGTTCAGCAATTGAGGGGTAATTGTAAACGTGACACTGGGTCTCAATAATTAAATTAGGAACGGGCTTGTTACAACTCTTCAAAGGCAGCGTGATCTTTGCTTTCTGTTTAAGCTTTGGAAAATCAAAGTTGAATTTGCTTAATTAATAGCTGTTTACTAGGACCTTTTAAATATTATCTTGTTTAACGATGATTCTGATTGAAGTTGTATGTCAAATAGTGAAGCCAATTAATTAGTGGTCCAGACTGAATTGAAAGGTCACTGAAGCATTCAATCTGTGAACTATGAAAGTTTAATTGGTGATTTTTGAGTGAGATTCATCCAATATGATTCAAGCGCAGTTTTTAAATCTCCTGTGATCAAATATTCATTATTTCCAGGTGAACAGTTTAGTTAGCAGGGAGTTTAAATTTGGAGAGAAGCACAGAAGACGCTTTGACCCTGAGAGACTGAAAGTGGTTCTACCCTGTCCTAGAAGTCATTGAATCTGGCAGCTTTTTACCAGCTTTCAGGAAAATCTGTCATGTTCAAATCACATCATTTACCATTGACTTTGAAAGGGACGATGGAAAGCTAACAATGAGTGATTAGTTTCAAAATTAGATTCTGTCCAGGAAAAAGGGACTTAATGATTTTGCTGCAAAAATACAGACAGAGCATTTTATAAGAGACACTGCTATTTTTTTTTTTTTTTTGAGTAAGAGCAGCATGAATAGGAAAAAGGCAATCACATGTTGAATATTATCAATTAGCATTCTGTCCAGTGCAATCATTATACAGAACATCATAAAGCTGCATATAAGCTGAACTTTATTGAGTTGTGTGACATTCATGAACAATAAAACCTTGAAATGTAACTGCATGAAGAAAAAAAAAGAAATGTGTCTGCTGTCTCTACCTATCAAACTTCTTTTAAACAAGTTATATATGATGGTTTGACATTTAAACAAAGGAAATGTTTGGACAATGCTTTCTGCAATATGATTTTTCTTTATCTCTGCAAAGTCCACCATACCTTCTTAATATATTGACATGCCTAAATTTAGAAATTTAGCAAAAAGGCTTTCACAGCTCTTTGACATCATATGAATCTACAATTACATGATTAATCTATCTGTATATTTTTACCCAAAAATTCAATAGCTGAGCAAAGCCTTTAATTCAGTATTCCCCTTTGATAGATCTGGCTTAGCAGCATCTTCTTTAATAAAGGATAGTGTCTCTGCAACCTTGATTTAAAGAGGGTGTTTATTTTTATAAAATAAATAATATGTAGTATAAATTATTGTTATTCAAATTTGTTATGTATTTATTATGAATAACATTCTTTGCCCTTTTCTTGCATAATATAAATAATATACATGAACTATACAGACCAGTGTATTAATATTTGATAGACCTACGTTTAGTGAAACATATGAGTAGACTCCTTCATTTCTGCTCCATATGGCTTTGCAATATGTGCCAAATTCTAAATGGATGCTCATTTTCTGCTTCTTTTTCTGTTCTATCTTATTAAAACCATTCTATATATGCAGAAGCGTAGTAGAATACAAATATTGCATTTTCTTGTAGCAGAATATCTTCCAAGAATAGTGATAAATAAAATTAGATTTGCTGTAGTACAAATTCTGCAAATAAAAATGTGAACACATGAATTCAGCTTTACTCCGGGTAGGTTTTTAAATTTGGCATGACATGACTTTTGCATGCTGTAGTGATACAGACCTATGTTATTTAGAGCAAAGGATTACTTTTAACAAATTGTTCTAAGGGCACATACCAGATAAAATGCCCTTCAACAAGAATTAAACAAGAATTAGTTCAGGACAAAGATAATGGAACTCACCCACAAAGCCATGGGATGATATTTTTCAATGAATGCCTGATGGCGGAGTATACTATATACACTTTTCAAGCTCAACTTAAAGAACCTAGCAGGAGCCACCATGTGGGTGTATCATCTACAACGGTTCAAAAACATGCTCAGAATTTGCACTACACAGCATACATATCCATCAATATGACCATAGTGGTTACAAATAACGCTCATGAGCAGCTGTGTCCTTAGCTGCAACGATTTGGTATCCAAAATTAAACAACTTGTCATCAGTGTCCCAGTCCTTAGGACCTAAACAGTAGTTTGAGTTGATGTTGCTGAATTACATAGGTATCATATGAGCATGAAGTGTATCCTCTGCATCCATTTGCCACGCCATCTTCTGAATGAAAGACCTCAAAAAAAAATGAATTGTGCCTCAACGAGCATGACATTCCATGGCAGTCGCATTAGGTGTCCTTTGTAAAGCATTACCCCTACTCAGACAGAACAAGCAATTAGCATATGATTTACATGTGAATAGAGCTCCTTGAGAATGGGATAGCTCACTGAACTGCAAACTCAGCTGTAACTGAATAATGTGACTTCATATTCATCTTACAAGGAGTCACAATTCTGAGGTTTCTGTCTGAGCTTTTCTCACAATTGTATGATAAAATCTCACAAAGTTATTAATTGAAATATAAGACAAAGTTTGCATGTTCTTGCCAAGCTTGCCTGCTTGTACTGTATGTGTGATTAGCATGTAAGCCTTAACTAGTTCGCAAATTCACTGAGGTGAGACTTTATTTGATTGTACTGCTGTAGACTGCAAGTACTTGTGACTTTTTTGCTGTAGCTGTAATAGTAAAACGAACAAAGTTTCCATATGTGCAACTGTATGTGAGAATCTGTTGAATGTGGTTTCATCATCATGGATAGTTTACATTATTATTAGGCCTGTGAATACCTGGCAGGATATTGCTTACTCTCCTACACTGATCAACTTTGACGTCACAGTCAATGGAGGGCTGCTTAATTGGAGACCAAATGTGCTGCTACTGACCTTAAACTGTTCTGGTATACCCACTGTCTTATGCCTCGTTAATGCCCTTGGAACCCCCATTTTCATACTCTTACACAGATTTGTGTCATTCAGTAAAATGCCCTTTCAAAGATGAGGTGAGTTTCTTCCATGCTGCATTCCTTCTAAGTACTTGGTAGAATGTCCTCCAAGTCTGAAATTAAAATTTTCCACAATGTGGATTATATAAAGCTTCTTCTCTAGCGTGTAGTTTGCATTTTACGAGGCAATGTATACCTTTAGGCAATGACTGGTTATTAGAATAAGCTGTGTGTATAATACCTGAGAGTATCAAATTTTGCAACTGGTTATTTCATCACAATTTTTCTGTATTATCTATGACAGTTGGGGAAAAAAGAGTTAAATAAAGAGGATAATGATGCTAAAGGTGCATTTCTAATAACATGTAATAAGCTATTCCAAATTCTTATAAAGTTACTAGTGGGTTCCCCCCTGCTGGCTTCGCTCGCACAGCCAATTTGCTTCTCTGCCGCTCACGGTTGCGAAGAGGGGGCCTGAACGTACCCCAAGGAGACACGGTCGCTCCTCCGAAACCCCCTCTTAAATGGTGATACAATGGGAAACAAATAGTTTTTTTTACCTCCTCTTTGCTTGATCAGCTGCTGTCTTGCTGCTGCCTCCCGTGCTGCGTGCTCTGCAATCTCGTGCGGCGCTTCGAACTGTTAAAAGGCCTGCACAGCAGCTGTCCTACTGTTGTCTTTTATTTCCGGTCCCGGGCATGGTTAAATCTCTTGGCACAATTTCTCGTCTCACAGAACATGATTTTTGAATATTTTTTAGTTAGTAGAATTTAAAAATGGAATAAGAAACTGAAAATCATAGCAACATCACATTAAAGTTCGAAAAATTCTGAAAAGAATGATACCAAACATATATATGTAGGTTTAAAAATAATAAATGTCTTAGGATAGGCTTAGAATTATATATATATAGATTAGATTATCTTTCACATCTCTTTTTTGTTTCTATTAATTCTGCCCTTACTAGATAGAGGATTTCCTCTTAATGGTTTCCTGGTTCAGTTAAGCCCACGATACAAAATGTAGATGCTGAATCTGCTGGTTAGTTGGTTTACAACATACATCTATAGATGCATTTGGACACTTTCTCAGTGATGTAACGGGTCATCAGGTGTTTCACTTCTTTCAACATCAGACAACCTCACCCAGATGACCCAGCCAGGAGTGATCAGTTGTTTCCCAGCTAATGCCCAAGTAGACAGTAACCACAGTTCACTTTCCTAAGTACACAGCCATCTGAAGTCTTTACTGCTTCTGTGATGGGTCTGATGGCTTTACTCTTGTGCACACCTGTGATGCCCAGAAGACTGTAGGCCTTATACATACAGTGCATCCAGAAAGTATTCACAGTGCATTCACTTTTTTCCACATTTTGTTATGTTACAAGCCTTATTCCAAAATGGATTAAATTCATTTTTTTTCCTCAGAACTCTACCCACACTCCCATAATGGCAATGTGAAAAAAAGTTTACTTGTGGTTTTTGCAAATTTATTAAAAATAAAAAAAACTGAGAAATCCCATGTACATAAGTATTCACAGCCTTTGCTCAATACTTTGTCGATGCAACCTTTGGCAGCAATTACAGCCTCAAGTCTTTTTGAATATGATGCCACAAGCTTGGCACACCTATCCTTGGCCAGTTTCGCCCATTCCTCTTTGCAGCACCTCTCAAGCTCCTTCAGGTTGAATGGGAAGCGTCGGTGCACAGCCATTTTAAGATCTCTCCAGAGAGGTTCAATCGGATTTAAGTCTGGGCTCTGGCTGGGCCACTCAAGAACATTCACAGAGTTGTCCTGAAGCCACTCCTTTGATATCTTGGCTGTGTGCTTAGGTCGTTGTTCCTGCTGAAAGATGAACCGTCGCCCCAGTCTGAGGTCAAGAGCGCTCTGGAGCAGGTTTTCATCCAGGGATGTCTCTGTACATTTCTGCAGTCATCTTTCCCTTTATCCTGACTAGTCTTCCAGTCCCTTGCCGCTGAAAAACATCCCCACAGCATGATGCTGCCACCACAATGCTTCACCGTAGGGATGGTGTTTAGCCTGGTGATGAGCGGTGCCAGGTTTCCTCCAAACGTGACGCCTGGCATTCACACCAAAGGGTTCAATCTTTGTCTCATCAGACCAGAGAATTTTCTTTTTCATGGTCCTGAGAGTCCTTCAGGTTCCTTTGGCAAACTCCAAGGCGGGCTGCCATGTACCTTTTACTTAGGAGTGGCTTCCGTCTGGCCACTCTAACCATACAGGCCTGATTGGTGGATTGCTGCAGAGATGGTTGTCCTTCTGGAAGGTTCTCCTCTTTCCACAGAGGACCTCTGGAGCTCTGGACAGAGTGACCATCAGGTTCTTGGTCACTTACCGACCAAGGCCCTTCTCTCCCCCAATCGCTCAGTTTAGATGGCCGGCCAGCTCATAGGAAAGAGTCCTGGTGGTTTTGAACTTCTTCCACTTACCGGATGATGGAGGCCACTGTGCTCATTGGGACCTTCAAAGCAGCAGAAATTTTTCTGTAACCTTCCCCAGATTTGTGCATCGAGACAATCCTGTCTCGGAGGCTCTACAGAAAATTCTTTTGACTTCATGCTTGGTTTGTGCTCTGACATGAACTGTCAACTGTGGGAACCTTATATAGACAGGTGTGTGCCTTTCCAAATCATGTCCAATCAACTGCATTTACCACAGGTGGACTCCAATTAAGCTGCAGAAACATCTCAAGGATGATCAGGGGAAACAGGATGCACCTGAGCTCAAATTTCGAGCTTCACGGCAAAGGCTGTGAATACTTATGTTATATGTGCTTTCTCAACTTTTTTATTTTAAATTTAAATTTTAAGTAAACTTTTTTCACGTTGTCATCAAATCCGAGACCATGGTCCTCAACCGGGAAAAAGGGTGGAGTGCCCTCTCAGGGTTGTAGCGAGATCCTGCCCCAAGTGGAGGAGTTCAAGTATCTCGGGGTCTTGTTCACGAGTGAGGGAAGAATGGAGCGTGAGATCGACAGGCGATCGGTGCGGCATCCGCAGTAATGCGGGCATTGCATCGGTCTGTAGTGGTGAAAAAGGAGCTGAGCCGCAAGGCGAAGCTCTCAATTACCAGTCGATCTATGTTCCTACCCTCACCTATGGTCATGAGCTATGGGTAGTGACCGAAAGAACGAGATTGGCGAATACAAGCGGCTGAAATGAGTTTCCTCCGCAGTGTGTCTGGGCTTTCCCTTAAAGATAGGGTGAGAAGCTCAGTCATCCGGGAGGGGGCTCAGAGTAGAGCCGCTGCTTCCTCCGCATCGAGAGGAGTCAGATGAGGTGGCTCGGGCATCTGATCAGGATGCCTCCTGGACGCCTCCCTGGTGAGGTGTTCCGGGCACGTCCAACCGGGAGGAGGCCCCGGGGAAGACCCAGGGACACGCTGGAGGGACTATGTCTCTCGACTGGCCTGGGAACGCCTTGGGATTCTCCCGGAAGAGCTAGAAGAAGTGGCCGGGGAGAGAGAAGTCTGGGCATCTCTGCTCAAGCTGCTGCCCCCGCGACCCAACCTCGGATAAGCGGGAGACAATGGATGGATGGATGGATGGATGGATTATGGGGTGTTGTGTGTAGAATTCTGAGGAAAAAAATGAATTTAATCCATTTTGGAATAAGGCTGTAAGATAACAAAATGTGGAAAAAGTGATGCACTGTGAATAGTTTCTGAATGCACTGTAGACAAGGCTGCAAAGCCTCTGCATCCCACATTTATGGGCACACACCATATTTGCCACCCTGGTCCATAGCCCTCTTCTTTCAGTATTTGTCTCTCTCACGCTCATGGGTTTCATCCATTTTTTCCTCCCAAGAAACTGAGTTCCACATGACCACTTCCTTGAGATGTTTCTAAAAAGCTCTCTTTAGTCCACTCTGACTATTTTAGATTAGCAGATGATAACAGAAATAATCTGTGTCTAATGCTTTAAACAGCTGCTAATCTAACAGATGAGAATTCTGAACTGCAATGCAAAATACCTAAAGATGTTAGCATTGCATATTTTATGAACTTCTTTAAAGGTGAAATTGACAATATAAGATATCAGTGTCACCTTTCAAGCTCAATGTCAGATTGGTAAACCCTGTCTTGCCTTGCACACACATCTTTAGTAATTTTAATTTGGCAACAGAACTGGATGTCATGTCTTTTATTTTGAAAATTAAACATAACCTGTTCCTTAGACCCAACAAAATGTATGCAAAACTCAATGGCTGTTCTGGTAGCACCCATTCTTAGTATTGTTGATAGTTCACTACTAAATAGCCCAGTTCATGATTCACTAAAAGTGTCAGCTACTAGACCTACATATATTTAACAATTATAGATATATTTCAAATTTGCCCAGTTATATCTTTCTTTTAGATCAAAGGATATTTCTCCAGCAGTGCCCTTAATTGTGTCAGTAAGTAAAGGAGTGGATAAATGAGAACTACTTGTCTCTAAATACAGAAAAAAAACCCAGAAATGCTACTTATCGGGAGGGAATGATTCAGAATGCTACAATAATCTGTCACTTTTTAATTTGGTTGGACTAAGCATTAGTTTTAACTGATTTAGCATGTAACTTAGGCACTACACACATTACGAAGCTAAACAAAATATGTTTTTTCCATTTAAAATGCATTTGGATTGATGAAGGATACTGAGAAATGGAGGATACTGAGAAATTAATTCATGCATTTATTTCTAGTAAAATAAACTACTGCAGTATGTTATTTGTTGACTGTCAAATGTTCTTTAATAAGCTTTAAGTTCATTAAAAATTCTGCAGAATAATAACAAGTAGAAAGTGCAGCCACATTCCTCCAGTTCTTATGTCCTTAAACTGCCTTCTACTTAAACTTTGGGCTGATTTTAAATTCCTTTTTCCTATATATAAAGCCTTAAATGGCCAAAGCTCTGCTTACCTATCTGAAGTTATCATTATTTACAAACCCTATGCATTAAGAGCTGAAGATGCTAGCCTACTTAAGATTCCAAGGATCAATAATATAATAGTGGGAGGTCAAGCTTTTAGTTACAGGGCCCTTAACACTTAAGCATTCCTAAAGACTGCACAAATTTCATTCTTCCTGAAACATCTACTTTCCCCAAACACACACAAGGAAAATCGTACATCTTATCAGCATAGTAGTTGCCCCACTGCTACAAAATGTTGCTCATAATCAATTTTTCTATGGCTGTATGATTTAAACTGTAATGCTGAAATGTCAACTAATCAATACTCGGGTAGATGAACTGCCAGTTGGACAATACTAGGAGAGAAACATAGATGTTGAAGATTTCTTGAGCACATACAAAAAGTGCCTTTGTTTCTTGATGACTTTAGCTTTTAACTACACAAGATGTTTTCCAACATCCCTTAGATTCTGGGATATGAAGTCACAATAAGTCATGTTTACCAGCAAAACACTGTTGAAAGGACCCTTGAGTAAAAGATGGTGAATGTAAAATCAAGTTCCTTCTGTGGAATATACTGTTAGTAAAGCCATCATGTTATACAGTGTCACACATGAGCGCTTAGGAAGACTCCTACAAGCTCAAAGGTGAGCGATACTACAAGGGATAGGGGGTCAATTGTGGTTACTAATGCCTCTCTTTCTCTATCAACAGAACCAAAGAAGACAAACAATAACCCACCTCCAGTATTTTAAATCATTTGCAATAACTATCCTACATCAATCCTGTCACCGTTTCCCATCGACAACGTCACTTTCGAATCCCCTGTGATGATGTCAATCCCGCACCAAGATGCCGTCAATCCCAGAGCACCAAGATGACCTCGAGCCTGGCGCGGCTCAAGAACATCACCTCCTTGTCCTTCTTTGATGACGTCACTTCTGTACTCCCGCATCTGATGTCATTTCCTGCCTAGCTCATTTCCTGCCTCCATTTTTTCTCTATAAAAAACGCCATGTTTTCCATGGGTTGTTGTCAAATACCTTGTTTTGATCCTCTGATTATTATTTTCTGTCCAAAACCTACAGACATTATATGGGGCTATTCCCCCAAACCTTTTTGAGTCTTCCTCAAGTTATTTCTTCTTCACAACAGTAAAAATTGTTGTTAGGACATCGTGACTCATTTGTTTTCAGAGAGTTGTCTTCTGTGCTGTGGATACAGACATAGACTACAGCCGTCTGGAGTCTTTTTTTTGTTGTTTCTGTCCTCCCTGGCCATCGGACCTTACTGTTATTCTATGTTAATTAGTATTGCTTAATTTTATTTTTTATTTTTTGTCTTTTTCTTCATCTTGTAAATAACTTTGAGTTACATCATTTGTATGAAAATGTGCTATATAAATAAATATTGTTGTTGTTGGTTCTGTTTATAGACAGAAATGAGCCATCCACAGTGTCCCCACAAATCTGTTCCCCAAACTTATTTATATATATTTTCAGCCTTTTCATTGTTTCTAAAAATAAAGGAGATACAATTCTGGTGGTCGAGGTCAAGGATTTAAATAGTCTGATCAGTTTTTTGATTTAGACTGTTTTTGAAGATGTTATTTTTGAAATGAATCTTCCCAAAATGGTATTTTGTTTTAATTATGGGTGCTGCCATTGTATTATGTTTGTGATGCAGGGTTGTCAGGCTCTTACAAAGCAGGATGATCCAGAGTGTGCATCTTGTGAGGTCCTTACCAACACATCATAAAGTTCAGCATTTTACACTTCCTAATTTTCCAAGTCAAAAGAAAAAAGAAAAATAAACATAAAATAAGCTGATTCTCAGTACATTTATTGTTCTACGATTTTGTCTCATACTCTAGCCTTGTTAATTTAATTCCTGCCTTCCTGGTTACAAGCCTTGGCTTATTACAATCACAATCTATCTTCTGATTCCATCTTACCTTAAACTGCTGCCACCCTGTGCAGTCAGTACATGGTGTAATACAAAAACAGGACTTGTAAAGGACTCACCAAGCCGATGCATGTGAAAACATATATTTCAGGGCTCTTGGAAATTTGACACTGTTGTTTGCTTGTGTTTATCAGGCTTATGAGCGTGTGCCCATCAATCTTAATTGTCAAGTGCTAAAATATACAGTCATATTAGTGGAGCAAGAGATAAGCCTGCATTTTTGATGCTAACTTGAATCAGTATAAAGTTTCCAGAGAAACTGCTGAATGATTTTCAAGGATAAGATAGAGCCAAGCTTTTAAAGGGTTTGATTTGATGACTTTATAATTTTGCTCCCTTTAGTGATTTAGAAAAGGCAGTGAAAGGGATGAGATGAGGTTTAGCAGCTACAAATCTGAGCTCCTAAAACCTAAATGCTATTGACTTATTAAAAACAACTAAATAGTGAAACATGCACTTAAATTTTACCTTAGAAAATATATGGGAAATAAATACCAGTATAAAAGAAAGCAAACTGTCTCCTTTTATGTTAAGAGCCAAAATGTATTCATGAACCTGCAGTCTTTTAACATCTGAAAGGATCAAATGCAGTGCTGCCTAAATGAGTTCTCTCCAAGAAAAGCATATACTGTATAGGACTCTGAAAGACTGAAAAGTCAGTTTTGAGGGATCTCATCTCTGAGTTTATATAGAGCTATCATTGTTAAAAGATACTCTTGGGTTTTGTGTTCAGAGTTTTATAGGAGAGCTACACCATCTGAGAGTTTATTCTTTGGCACTTGCCAGAGTAGCCCAGCTGAGTCAGCTAATTATTTACGTCACTCGATCAATTTTTATGCTTATAAAGCACATTATCAGCATGCACTATGACAACACAATTTAAAGAGCAATTAACGTGATCTTGGATTTTTTATTTTGTCAGAAGGTTGCCAATGGGTTTCTGGTAAAGGCTCATAGAATTTATTATTACAAGGTATAGCTGTATGGTCAAAAGATGAGAAGGCTATGATTGGTGAATTTACCTTTATTTTATACACAGATTCTTTGGAAGCAGGCCTACTGTAGAGCTGTAAAGCTGATCACACAATAAAATGTAAGTACTTCATTTCATATGTCAGTATAGGGCAGGACAACTCCTGCATTACATGTGATACAACAAATATAGCAGTGTTCTTTTCTGTAAGGAAACATGAAGATAGAATGCAATCTATGGAGTGAGAGAGGGAGAGAGAGAGATTCTCAAATTCCCCATAGTGTCACCCTGCAGCACTGTAAAAGACTAATAATGGATGGATATGGTTGGACATTTTCTTCAGGTTTAAACAAAAAACAATTTGGGCTGTGAGACCCATTGCCAGTTTGGAAACCCTGTTGTATTGCATTGAGATTTTAAAGAACTCACCTGTATCAGCCACTGCTAGTCTTTTTTAGAAGACAACAGAGTGAATGCTATTGGAAAATTTCCTTGTGCTAAAAAATATTGTTCACTAAGATAGTTATTTAAGCTATGAGAATCTTGAGGGTGCTAGGTGGAAATGTTAGCAAAACTACAATATTCATAACTATTGTATACTGAGTTTGATTATAAATGCTTTTACATGCATGTCCAAACAATTGACTAGATAACTAACCTGAAAATTTCTAGCTTCTGTGTCATTCTCATTAATCAAATTTAAAAAATGAGTGTAAAATTCTGATTGTAGGTGAACTATTTGCCTGAGAGGAAGTGCATGTGCATCACTAATTGGCAGCAGCCGCTTATCTTTACCCTTTTTAGAATACTAGTTGTGAGTGATGATGCCGACCTTCCTCCTTCACTAAATTCATGTTTTTTTTTTTGTTCTTTATTTTGCCTTATACAATTTCTTGTATTAGGAATTTGTTAGTTTTCGCATACCCCTTGGGGTCAGAGCGCAGGGTCAGCCATTGTACAGCGCCACTGGAGCAGGTACAGGTTAAGGGTCTTGCTCAAGGGCCCAGCAGAGTAGGTGGCATACCTACCAACTCGGGGGCCAATGAATTTCTGCTCGACCAGCTTTTTCTCAGTTTTGTTAGTAGTCAGAATGTAAGTTAAGAAATAGCCATATACAGGGTGACCATATTCACTGTTCACTAATACCACTGTCTTTTATGTGGACTCGTTCCCTGGACACTTTTTACTACTTTTTTGCTACTTGGACATGGATTTTTACACGCCGAGACTCGTCTATTCAAGTAGTCAGCTTCAAGCACTGAGAACAAATGCTCGTGCTGGTGTGGTTCCCTATTTACCTGATGAGGTAAGAAGGCGGTATCGTGGCAGCAGAGCTGGCGCTAAGATAAAAGCCAAGCGTCTGGCGAGAAAGTGGCGATACAAACCTTCGGTGCCTTCTGTGATCCTGGGAAATGTGAACTCACTACCAAATAAGATTGACGAACGGGCTGCGCTGGTGAAAAATGTCAGGACCTACAGAGAATGCAGTTTGTTGTGTTTTTGTGAAACGTGGCTAACAACTATCATCCCAGATGCTAACGTGGAGCTACCCGGGTTTAGCACAGTTAGAGCGGACAGAAATGCAAGTACCTGCAGGAAGCAGAAAGGTGGAGGACTCGCTCTCTCTGTCAATACAAGGTGGTGCAACTCTGGACATGTAAACGTTAAACTCTTCACTTGCTGCAGGGACATCGAGCTGTTGGCCGGGAAGTCTGCGTCCGTATTACTTGCCCAGAGAGTTTGGACATGTCATTGTTGTTATTGTTTACATCCCTCCTCGGGCGGACATGGCGATAGCGAGTGACATCATTCATTCCGCTGTTGCTAAATTACAAACGCAGGACCCTGAGGCACTTGTGCTAATCGCTGGAGATTTTAACCATGTGATACTGGACAAAACATTACCTGTCTTCTCCCAGTATGTGGATTGTAACACCTGGGGAAATAGGACTATTGACCTACTGTATGCAAACGTTAAAGACGCATACAGCGCCACCCCGCTGCCTGCACTTGGGAAAGCAGATCATAACCTGGGTTCTGCTTCAGCCTCACTACAAACCAACAGTGAGGGAGCTACCTACAACCACACACTCATTCAGGAAGTGGTCCCTTGAGGCAGAGCACGCTCTCAGAGACTGCTTTGGAACTACGGACTGGGATATGCTGCAGGGATCACATAGTGAGAACATTGAGGAGGTTGTTGACTGCACTACTGACTACATCAACTTCTGCATGGACATTGTAGTTCCAGTAAGAAGAGTATGCTGCTATGCTAACAACAAGCCATGGATTACAAGTGACATCAAGGGCCTTTTGAACCAGAAGAAAAGGGCTTTTAAAGGTGGTGATCAGCATGAGCTTAAGCGCGTGCAGAAGGAACTCCAAGTCCAGCTCAGGGCGGTGAAGGAGCAGTACAGGAGAAAGCTGGAGCAGAATTTGCAGAATAACAGCATGAAGGAAGTGTGGGATGGGATGAAGATCATCACTGACTGCAGCTCGAAGCGGGGTGCCACCATCGAGACAGATGTGGAGAGAGCAAACCTGATGAATACTTCTTTAGCAGGTTTGACCCACCCTAACCCACTCTCATCTCGGAGTACTGCACCCTCCACGCTTCCTTCTGCTGATGCCAGCATAGGAGAGAGTTTCCCCCCACCCACAATTACAGCAGCCCAGGTAAGCAGAGAGCTGAGGAGACTTTGTGCCAACAAAGCAGCGGGTCCAGATGGAGTATCGCCACGACTGCTGAAGGCCTGTGCATTGGAGCTGGGGAGTCCTCTACAGTGCATCTTCAACCTGAGCCTGGAACAGGGGAGAGTCCCGAGGCTTTGGAAAACATATTGCATCACCCCAGTCCCAAAGGTATCACGTCCTAGTGAGCTGAACGACCTCCAGCCTGTCGTTCTGACGTCACATGTGATGAAGACCATGGAGCGGCTGCTGCTTCACCACCTGAGGCCACAGGTCCAACACGCCCTCGACCCTCTGCAGTTTGCATACCAGGAGAAGGTGGGAGTGGAGGATGCTATCATCTATATGCTACACTGATCCCTCTCCCACTTGGACAGAGGCAGTGGTGCTGTAAGAATTATGTTTCAGTACTTCTCTAGCGCCTTCAACATCATCCAACCTCTGCTCCTTAGGGACAAGCTGACAGAGATGGGAGTAGATTCATACCTGGTAGCATGGATCGTGGACTATCTTACAGACAGACCTCAGTATGTGCGTCTCGGGAACTGTAGGTCTGACATTGTGGTCAGCAACACAGGAGCGCCGCAGGAGACTGTACTTTCTCCAGTCCTGTTCAGCCTATATACATCGGACATCCAATACAACTCGGAGTCCTGCCACGTACAAACGTTTGCTGACGACACTGCTATAGTGGGCTGCATCAGGAGTGGGCAGGAGGAGGAGTATAGGAACCTAATCAAGGACTTTGTTAAGTGGTGCGACTCAAACCACCTACAACTGAACACCAGCAAAACCAAGGAGCTGTTGGTGGATTTTAGGAGGACCAGGCCCCTCATGGACCCCGTGATCATCAGAGGTGACTGTGTGCAGAGGGTGCAGACCTATAAATACCTGGGAGTGCAGCTGGATGATAAATTGGACTGGACTGCCAATACTGATGCTCTGTGTAAGAAAGGACAGAGCTGACTATACTTCCTTAGAAGGCTGGCATCCTTCAACATCTGCAATAAGATGTTGCAGATGTTCTATGAGACGGTTGTGGCGAGCACCCTCTTCTACGCGGTGGTGTGCTGGGGAGGCAGCATAAAGAAGAGGGATGCCTCATGCCTGGACAAACTGGTGAGGAAGGCAGGCTCTATTATAGGCACGGAGCTGGACAGTTTGACATCCGTGGCAGAACGACAGGCACTGAGCAGGCTCCTGTCAATCATGGAGAATCCACTGCATCCACTGAACAGTATAATCTCCAGACAGAAGAGCAGTTTCAGCGACAGACTGCTGTCACTTTCCTGCTCCACTCACAGACTGAGGAGATCGTTCCTCCCCCACACTATGCAACTCTTCAATTCCACCCAGGGGGGGTAAACATTAACATTATTCAAAGTTATTGTCTGTCTGTTATAGCTGCATTGTTATCACTCTTTAATTTAATATTGTTATCAGTATACTGCTGCTGGAGTATGTGAATTTCCCCTTGGGATTAATAAAGTATCTATATATCTGTCAAATTAGACCCTGAAACATTAAGGATCCCCATCATGGTTTCAGCAGCAGCATATGTAGTCAGGTGAAACTAGTGGGCCTTCCCACTAGTGTTTTGTCTGTTCTATTACAGAGTGTGTATTCTTACTGCTGCGGTGGGTTGGCACCCTGCCCGGGATTGGTTCCTGCCTTGTGCCCTGTGTTGGCTGGGATTGGTTCCAGCAGACCCCCGTGACCCTGTGTTCGGATTCAGCGGGTTGGATACTGGATGGATGGGATGGTATTCTTACTGGAGAGATATCATGTTGTATTCTTGGAACAGTGCCTTTTGATGGAGGAAGCTGTATTTCCTCATGTTTCATGAGAAAGATCCATGGAATAATATCCCATTGCAAATGATTCTGAGAAATGTACGATTCAACGATTGGTGAATGAATGAGTACTACTGTACTGCTGGTTTATTGAGCAATGCGCACAAACTAAGAAACACTTTTGTACCAAAGATATTATTGCAAAATATTACATATTGTTTTAAAATAAGTTCTCATAAATCAATGTGGCAGTTATTACAACAGATAAGCTGAGGTATGTTTTTAGTATCATGTTGAAAGAACACAACAAAATCATGAAGAAGGGTTGCGGTTCCAACCTAGTAGCTCTTTTAATGATAGGAGTAAATTATCAAAGATAAACCTTCATGAAAGGTTTCTTGACCTTACACCTTGTAAGAAGATAGCTTCCATGCTGGATGTTCTATCCTCTCAAAGAACCTTGGATCAGAATGAACATAGACTTCCAGTCTTCAGGTTGCTTATATCTTGTAGGGACCAAAATAGATGGAGTTTCTGTTAATTGGGTGTAAACGATGTTCATAGTCCACTGGACTTTCTTGGTGGAAACTTAGGGTCAAGACTAAGATCCAAATGGACTCACCCTTATCTTTAATACAATACCTAGCGAGCGTCCCTTTCTTTTCTTTTATTTTCTTAGTCCCCTTAATAACATTCCCCATCTTGTTTACTTCAAGAGGCATTGAGACGCCTTCTAGGCTTGCATGTGTGATACACATTATGGTGCATACAACCTTGCCTCACTAACGGTGGACACCATCTTCAGCAGAGCCTTGAAATGATCAGTAACATCCTTTAATTACTTTTGTAGTAATATTTAAATACTGTAACAAAACATTTTTCAAGTGTAATATAGAAAATTTCTTAATGGCATTGACATTAAAACTAGCCTGTTTTTTCGTGTTCCACACCGTGTTTTCTTGTGCAATACATTTATGTTGGTGTCTTTCTTGTAATGTTTCTGTTATTTTTCTTTTCCTTACTTTACTTGTTTAGCAACAGATATGCACATGAAAATCATAAAAATATTTTGAGCACTATCTTTAAAAACAGAATTACCCAATTCTTTCATCCATCCATTTACAGAACTTGCCTAATCCAGTTTTTATGGTCACAGTGAGCGGAAGCCATATCTACCAGCAGTGGTCACGAGTAAAGGATGAACTGTACATTGGGCAACAGTCCATTGATAAACACACACTTACCCCTATGTGGCCAATCTAGAGGGTCAAATTAATACAACATAAATTTGTTGAAAGTGAGAGGAAGATCAGAACATCTATGAGAAAACTCCAATGTGCACACAGGAAGAATATTCACACATAGAGTGACTGGACCAGGGTCTAAACAAAGCTCCCTGAAACCGAGAGGCAGTCAGGTTAGCCACTGAGCTGCCATTCCATCCTGGATTCACTGACTGAACTCTAGGGTTTTTGAAGAAAATGATTTGAAAATGGGAGAATATGACTAGACAACAAAATGAATTTGGGTGGATGGGAGGATTATGGAAAGCAAATTAATCAGATGACAAAAAATGTCTTTGGCAGTTGAATGGAGTAATCATATTAGCTAATACAATTGAAGAGACTTGCATTATTCTAATTCAATAATATTTCCATTCATTCTTTCATGCGTATTCTTGTCCAAGCAGCAATGACTATAAGATAGGAACCAGCTGTGTACAGAGCAACCATCATTTCCTGAGCATGCCACCTTAAAGTCAAGTTATCAAGAAACTTAACCTGTATGTCTCAGATCCATATTCATAAACTTTAACATAACATAATATTTTCAAACTCACGTCATACAATGCAGGGTCACAGGGGACCAGACAAGACCCTGGCAGCACTGAAACAAGTTAAAAATCAGCTCTGGCAGAGAAAGAGTCCATTGCAGAGCCTTATAGAGTGAATTAAACAAAAAAAAAAAAAAAAAAACTATCTTGGAATTAATTAAAATTTGATGTCACCTGATTTTGGGATTTCTTTTCTAAAACATTTACCAAACTGCTATAGAATTTATTTAGCAGAAAATGCAGTGTTATCAAAAGACATGTGCTTAAATCAATGTAAGGTCTTTGCTCATAAATCTGCTGTAACATTTGCATGCATTTGGGGAAAAAGTACTGCAAATGTGACACAAGATAAAGAAACAGATTGCTATTTTCTGCTTGATTGCCTGAACACAAGAGGACATGAGTGTATTTCAAATCCTGCAATTTCTTGTGTCAGTGCATAAATCAAAAGTGCACAGAAAAATAGTGTTAATTTAAAAACGCTCTCCCACAAGACAGTCAAAACAAGAAAGAAACATATTTCACATTTTACACCAGTTTTATTGGGTTTATCAGGTTGTTGCAAATGGGTAAGTCTCTAATCATTGAGTTGGCAGCTGGGAGAACACATATGATCTGTTCAAAGAAGAAAGAAAGTTTAGAAAAATCAGCCCAAAAAATCAGTATGAGCTCTTAAAAGCAACCACATCCAAGTTATTGAGTTATTATACATTTCAATTGTGTTCAGAATTTTTTTTGTTTTATGTATCAATTATTTTATTGGTATCTTTCTCTGGCTAAGTGTTTTAACCTTACAGAATTAATCTTAAAAGAGCATATTCACAAATGTAGGACATTACATTTTAACATTTCAATAATTTATACTCATTTTATTCAACTTTGAGTCAATTCTACTTTAATCTGAAGATTTTCCTTTATTGTTTTCCACCTAAGACGCAGCATAGTGTAAGCACATTCTCTTACATGTTTCATGTTTTCAGGGCATTCCTTGTCTTTCACATAGAATATGGGCCCTGCAAATCTCCAGTGCTGAAACAGAATATCCCATTGACCTGAATATATGAATTTTAGAAATAAGAAATAATAAGAAGGAACTAAAAATAAATATTGAATGCATATACATATGCAGGTGCTTTAAATTTGATTCTACAAAGGATTTTTTTTATTAAGGACCTAAAGTTTTCTTTTTAAATGAACTGAGACAATAAACGTAACTTACTTACAATGCAACCAAACATGCAATGAAGAAAGCTATTGAAATTTAGATGTTAACAAAATGTACTATGAACTTCAAATCACAACCTTGCAAGATGAACCTGGTTTTATGTTTTGCTTCTAATATTTGTGCACCCACCAATAAACTCTCCACCCAGAAGTGTCAAATGCTTTTCCATAACCCATATACTGCATATACAGTATATGAAGGGTAGTCATTTCATTTCCACAGGAGGTCTGAAAGGGAAACACACACCATGAGCTGGCCATGCCAGGACACAAGGAAGATCACTGAGAAGAGAGTGGTGTGTCCAATGTGTTTGTACAACTCACAGGGAACTGACCCAAAAAGTGGGCAGTGAGGTGAGGTCTAAGGAAATAATAAAAATAATAACCTAGCACATTTATATAGCCCTTTTCAAGGTATTCAAAGCACTTTACACAGTGAGTGGGGAGCTACTTCAACCACCACTAATGTGCAGCATCATCCTGGATGATGTGACGGCATCCATTTTGTGCCAATACACTCACCACATATGAGCTGTTAGGTGGGAAGGGGTGAGAGACAGCTAGCCAATCAGAGATGTGGCTTGATTAGGGGGCCAGAATGACCAGGCCATATTAGGCAATTTAGCCAGGACATCAGGATACACCCTACTCTTTACCAAGGATTTCCAAGGATCTTTAATGACCACAGAGATTCAGGACTTCAGTTTTACATCTCATCCCCATCACTGCACTGTTGCATTGGAATCGACTCACAGACCACAGAGTAATCGCCCCCTCCTGGCCTCACCAACACCTCTTCCAGCAGCAACCCACGCTTTTTCCTGGTTTGTCTCCCATCCAAGTACTGGCTGGGCCCGAACATGCTTAGCTTCAGGTGGATGACCTGTTCTGAAGCAAATGTGGAGAGTTGCTAGTAGTGAGAAAGCACTATATGTATAAAGACAAAGATCATGCGGGGGTCACCAAACATCTGTTGTAATACTAAAGCAACCTCTTGACTCCGGATATAGTTTTTGGGCTTGGCTGGAAGTGAACAAATGAGAGAAATTAAAGAAACCATTGAGCTCTTAGACTTAGTGAGTCAGGGACAAGAAGATGAAAGGCCATGTTATGCAGAGAACAACAGAAAGAGTGAAAAAGATCAGATTTTGTGTCATGTGGAAGTAGGCATGTGGGCAGCTATCCTACCTAAAAGGAAGGAGTTTAAGACCTGAGATGCTTATGTTTATTTGTTTTGTGAATAAACAATTCATTGCTCGTAATTTATTTAAATCAATAATTCCTTTTTTATTAGCTTGGTGTCCTGGCTTTATTCAAGGGCATTCTCAGTATTACACTTATGTAAAACATATATTAAAATAATGCATACATTGTTGATAATAGAAAAGTTGTGAATTGCTGCTTTACGCACCTTATTTTGTTGGTGTGGAGTGAGACATTAGCATATTCATTATTTTTTCACCATATTTTCTTATGCAATAATTAGATTTAGTCTAAGGATTAGGCATAAACCTTTTCTTTCTGGCTGTTCTACAAAGTAGTCAAGACACATCTTTTAATACCTTTTTTCCTCATTAAAAAAGAACAGTTGGGAAGAATGTGTTATATTGTGTATATTATTTATTATTGAATCTATATACATATTATGTGCTGCTTTATAGGAAAATATTTGAATTGCAAATCTACCTTACCTGCAAGTTTGGAAGGAAACTGGAGTATTCAGAGAAAACCATGCAGACTCCACGTTGACTATGGAGCTCGAGTGGCATTTTCCATAGAATACCAGAATTGGCAGGTCCACTGCTGGCACCCTGTGCTTTTCACAGATGATAGCAAGTTCACCCTGAGCAATTGTGACAGACGTGAAAGGGTCTGGAGAAGCCATGGAGAACGTTATTGTGCCGGTAACATAGTTCAGCATGACCACTTTGGTAATGGGTCAATGATGGCCTGGGGAGGCATATCCATGGAGGGACACACAGACCTCTACAGGCTAGGCAACGGCACCTTGACTGCCATTAGGTATAGGGATGAAGTCCTTGGACCCATTGTCAAACCCTATGCTGGTGCAGTGGGTCCTGGGTTCCTCCTGGTGCACAACAATGCCCAGCCTCATGTTGCGAGAGTATCCAGGCAGTTCCTGGAGGATGAAGGATTTGATACCATTGACTGACCCCCATGCTCACTCGCCTGACCTAAATCCAATAGAACACCTCTGGGACATTATGTTTCGGTCCATCTGACGCCACCAGGTTACACCTCAGACTGTCCAGGTGCTCGGTGATGCCCTGGTCCAGATCTGGGAGGAGACCTTCCAGGACACCATCCATTGTCTCATTAGAAGCATGCCCCAATGTTGTCAGGCATGCATACAAACACGAGGGGGCCATACAAACTACTGAGTACAATTTTGAGTTGCTGCAATGAAATTTCAGCAAAATAAACTAGCCTACCGCATCATTTTCTCACTTTCATTTTCAGGGTGTCTTTGAATTCAGCCCTCTCTAAGTTGATAATTTTCATTTCCATCAAACGATGTGGCATCCTTATGTTCCTAACACGTTACCCAGTCCATATCAATATAGATATCGAGCAGGATTTTTTTTTTAATTGAGATCTGATGTGTTTTCAAAGTGTTCCTTTAACTTTTTGAGCAGTTTGTATATATGTAACATTCATATCTGTTTTCTTCTGACACCGCTAAAGCCATGGTGAGCTGGTTAACTAACAGCTCTAGTTTGCTCCGCGTGTGTGTGAAGGTGTATGTGTGCCCTCAGATGGACTTATGCTCAGTCCAGAGCTGCTTCCTGCCTTATGTCCAGTGATGCTGCAATAGACTACAGTTTCTCACAACTCTGAATCGGAATATGTAGGTTCAGTAATTGTTATGTCATTTTCTAAAGCGATTAATCCTAAGCAGGGTCATGGGAGGCTGGGCCTATCTTAGCAAGCATAAGGCACAAGGCAGGAACAAACCCTGGACAGGTCAAACACACACACACACATCAAATACACGCCAGGGCCAATTTATCATCACCAATTTACCTAACCTGTTTATGGACAAAAGGAGGAAACCGGAGCATGTGGAGGAAACTCACACAGACACGGGTTGATCATACATAATCCCCACAGGGAGAACCCACAATGCGAACCCTGGTCTCCTTACTGCGAGGCAGCAATACTGCTACTGCACCATCATGCTCCCCAAGTCAGTAATTGGACATTGATTAATTCTTGCTTTACAACTAATAATAAAAAGCTCTGACAGAGTTTCCACAGTAGCTATGGTTAAATATATTTGTTTTGTTTTTGTCTTTGTTTAGATTATGAAACATAGTTAATCAACACATATTTAGCATATTTTTACTTGCATTACATAATTTGCTGTCATTCTAATAAGTGGCTGGTAATATTTGCTCAGATGTAATTGTGGCCTAAAGCTCTGTAAGCATTCAAGTGAACAAAGTGCTTTGAGGCTTCTGCATGGCCAGGAGGCTGTTTTGGAGAATTTCTGTTAGCGCACAGGTAGCTGGTAAGTGGTATAGACAGGGCTGTTTTAACACTGGGAGAAAATTTCACTCAACTGGATATATTAGAGGAAAATATATATATGAAACTGCGGTGCCCTAAATTAACAAAGAATCAAAAAGAGAATATGATTCATGCATTTTCCACCAGCACAACTGTTGTGTGCTGCCACACAGCACCAGGGACCTACTGCATGCTAAATATTTAACTACAATGGTCTGTCTGTTCTGTTCATGTTTATTTGGAATTTTCTCCCTAAGGATGACAAGTTAATTGTTCATTCTGCATTGCCTCCAAGGGTTATTATTTGCCCATTGATGCACTTGAATTCTGTTTTACACTCTGTGCTTGCTGGATAAGATCTGGCACGCCATAAGCCTTTGTAAGACATTGCAGTAAAAGTGATATAAAATGGAATATTATTCTAATCAAATAAGGTTCTGCAATTGAAGGTGATTGATTTACATATGATATCAACTAATTATTGCTTACCTTAGGTTGATGATTCAAATCCCCCTACTGCCAGAAAGGATCCTTACTCTGTTGGGCCCTTGAGCAAGGCCCTTAACCTGAAAATTGCTCTAGGGTGCTGTACAATGGCTGACCCTGCACTATGACCGTCAAAAGACAATTTCCCCTTGGGGATTAACAAAATATATCAAAATAAAAAAAAAGTCAAAACTGTTTCAAAGTATGTTACCCAAGCTGTTATCCTCACCTATTGTTTGGTTCATTGAAATGGAATATTATTGATTGCTTTGAGATTGTGACCATTTTAAAGTGCTTGACGTAAAATGAAGATTGATTAAAAATGATTTACAGCAAATTCACGTTTAAATAAACAAAGTAGATAAGTACTAGGATGTTTCATATGTGCAACAGTGAAAAAAATTACTAGCATGGATGTAATTGTAAGCACTAACAAGAATTGTGAAGAAGCAGTCATGTACAGTGAATGTTTCTTCCATCCATTTTTGGATCTGCCTGTACAGTTTGTGCCATTCAGTATAAATTGCTTAATATTTGCATAGTAATAGGATACTTGGGTGTAATTGTCCAATCACAATTTAATGTTAATAGGGTACTTTGGAAAAATATTATGTCTATCACCATGCCACACTACTAATGCCTCTATTTTTATAGTTACCTGGAAACTGCAAATACAGATGCATTAAGCTGTTTTACATTACAAATAAATGTTGTATCTTTTAAAGTGATGAAGTACAAATACGACAGATGAAGCATAGTGAAAAGTCTGTAACCAAGAATCGGTTCTATCTTTTGCCAAATTGCTTAAATCAAAAAGTCATAGTCAAAAAAATCAAAGTGAGACATCGTTATACTCACGATTAAAAATTAAGCAAAATAAGCCAAAATAAAC
This sequence comes from Erpetoichthys calabaricus, assembly GCF_900747795.2. Classification (NCBI taxonomy): domain Eukaryota; kingdom Metazoa; phylum Chordata; class Cladistia; order Polypteriformes; family Polypteridae; genus Erpetoichthys; species Erpetoichthys calabaricus. The sequence goes on along the minus strand of NC_041397.2, from coordinate 100,010,282 downwards.
TAAAGTAAATTTATTTCGGTCTCGGATGCCACAGGAATGGAAATGGTGAATGGTAACCAAATGAAAAGACACAAGTGCTACAAAACAATATGGTTTCAAAAAAAGACGTGATAATATGCAAAGGACCCTAAGCATGTTTTTAATAATTTTTCAGAATGCAGAATTTATTTCTGTGTAAATGAAAACCTATATGGCGAAGAAGAAACTTTAAAAAAGGTGCAAAAAAGACAAAGAAAAATTTAACAAATCATAACAATACTGATATATTTAGACAGGCTTCTCACCTTCACTCCCTAATCAGAACTTTACTGTTTGGTATTTCTGGCTATTATTTTATTCCTTGTCTGTATGTATTTGTTCTCCAGCCTGCAGTTTTTAAATTCTGATTATCCTTTATTTAGATATTAACTCTTTGGTTATTTGTTTATAAAACTCAAGCTAACAGCTCATGTGCATCAGGAATGGCTCGACAGACAAAGCAGTCTATATGGTTTGGCGAGCTAAGTCTCCTCTATCAGGTAAGCCAGCTCGGTCTAATGGAATGGCACAAGGTAACTGCTGCAATTGTAGCCAAAGAAATAGAAAACTGACCTATTCAAAACTGACAAAATTCTCTAGGACCAGGCCATAAACAGCTAGATGAGAAATGTGTTGGTAAAACAGGAGTGTAAAACCAGGAAGCCAAAATAAGCCAGAAACCAAAAGTAAAATGTTAGACAAAATTCAAAAGTTAAAAAAACAGAAGCAGAGTCCAAAACATAAGTAGGATATCATTTCCCTAACTGATTTGTATTGCTATTGATTGTACTTTAGTCTTTTTGGATGCCAACTGTTGTATCCCTCTCTTTTTATTCCAGAGATACGATGATATCAAAATACATGCTGGAGTCTGACCACATTACCAGCAACAAGTGCTAGCAATATTTCAAATCAACCTAAAATGGCAATAACTGAGGGGAAATCCCTGCTGAAGTTTGTACCATGATGACATCACAAAAATGTTCATAATATTAAAAAACTAACTAAATAAATTGGAGACCATAACAAAATTATTATATAATAATTTTTATAGCCACTATCTTTATGGTTTTCTTGGTTAAGCGGACAAAGACAACCATCACCTATGTAAATATGCTGGCTTGGACAGGAAGAAGGCATGTAGTCTTCGCTTTCACTGTTAGTTTGACAGCTGAACAGAAATAAAGAGTACAAATAAAAGCCTTAAACTAAGAAAACAGAAAATTCACACCAGTGTTGCACTTGAAGTGGCATCACTGTCAACAGCTCCCTAACTGATGAGAGACTCATGCTGTTTCCTTAAGCATTCCCAGAAGTCAAAAGTAGAAGTCTTTCTATTTTTCCATTCATTTACTCAAGAATAAAAATAAACCACTTTCCAAGTATTCTTTCTAACAACAGTCACTTTTTTTTTCATTCTAATTCCCTGTGTTCATATAGACCAGGGGTCCCCAGTGGCTGCAGGTTTTCATTCTAACCCTTTTCTTAATTAGCAACCAGTTTTTGCTGCTAATTAACTTCTTTTGAATTAATTTTAATTGACTTGCTCTTGACCCCTTAATTGTTTATTTTCTTTAAACAGCAGCCAAACAATAATGATATACTGTACTGTATAAAATGAGCCAAAACACAACCAGCAAACTGTGTCGATCATACAATATATGAAAATAAAGAAAGGTGAAGGTCTCAGGAATGCTGATCTGCTCAGGTCCACCAAACCATTTTAACACTGTTCTTAGGAAAGAGAAAATCAATAATTTAGGAAATGTATGCTATTGCGCAATGAGAGCAGCAACAAGCCATTGAATTAAAGAACAGGTTTAATTAACAACAAGAATCAGAGGCTAATTACGAAACTGGTTGGAGTGAAATTAATTGGAGTCTGAGGCCCTGGCTTAATTGGCCTTCTGTTGGCTCACTCACTTCACATTTCATTTCTGTTTGGGTGACATTTAAGGAAAGAAATGAAGCAATTCAGAGGAACGATGAAGAAATTCAGGGGAACAAATCTAAAAAACAAATCAATTAAAATTAATTAGTCATTAATTAGCAGCAAAAACAGGTCATTAATTAAGAAAACGGTTATAATGAAAACCTGCAGCCACTGGGGCCCTCCAGGACCAGAGTTGGGGACTTGGACAATATAACCCTATTCAAAACTCAAGCTAGGAATGATGTGCCTTAAATGTGTAAAGTATAACACATAGGAAGTAAAAATGTTAGGTGTGAATACACAAAAGGTCTGAAAATTCAAAGTACACCCTATGAGAGGGATTTAGAAGTCGTAGTAGACTGTGCACTATCTATCAACTGCCACAGAGTGTTCAGAAGCCATTAATAAGGCTAACAGAATGTTATGGTGTCCAGGATACAAAAAGGATATAGCAGCACTAGAAAAAGTCCGGATGAATTATGAGGAAAGATGAAAAGGGCTGAGCCTTTATTAGTTTAAACAAAAGGAGCTGGGAGTGTTTAAAAATTATGAAGGGAATTAAAACAGTGGATTGAGATCGTTAAACAAGAGCTAAACAAGAACAACGGAGACATAGTTGGAAACCTGGTAAGGATAAGTTTCTCACAAACATTAGGAACTTTTTCTTCACACAGAGAACCACAAACACATGGAATAAGTAATGTGGTAGACAGTAGAGATTTAGGAACTTTCAAAAGTAGACTTGATGTTATTTTGGAAGAATTAAGTGGATAGGACTGGCGAGCTTTGTTGGGCTGAATGGCCTGGTCTCGTCTAGATTGTTGTAATGTTCTATGGAGAGTTTATCTAATTTGAATAAGAAGTACGAGATGTGTCATGAATTGACAAGTTATTTACTCAAGGTAATGGAAGTCTTAAATTAAGTACATAAATAAAAAAGAAGGTATGGCTAAAATGTTCCCATACCCAGCAGCCTGCAAAGGCAAAGATGCACATCATCTCCTATTCCTGCTTTTGAGCATACAGGATTATATACACTTTGTCCCAGCTGCTGATTGCTGTTAGGATTTTGATCAAACTATCTACAGTATACTCACTTGGATGGCTTTGTGTAATTCTGTTCTCCACATTATAAGTTAGAGAGTTAGGGCATGAAAGATCAAAAAATAGCACATTAAAAAAGGTCAATAAGAAAACATAATCCGTCTACAAATGGAAGGAAGACAGACAAGGAAAGACCCGACAAAGGCATTTAAAGAAAATGAAGAAGTTCATTTGTTCAGAGTTTCCATTTAAGTAACCTGGGGCCTGCAACAAAACTAGGGGCATGAAGTGTGAGTAAAGACGCATTACAATAGAGTGCCAAGACAAGCTTTCACTGAGGTCGGCTTAAATCCAAAAGAATTCCATTTTAAGACACATAAAAAAAACAGATACATTAGATATTCATAAGAAACAGGATAGACTCAATAGTTCTTGATTCTTTGAATTGCAGCTCCAAATCACACAAAGCAAATTAATACTCTATAGCTCAACACTTTGTAAAGCTGGAAGAACTGAAAGTTTTGTTCTTATGTTCCAAGACCCTAAAATAAGCCTAGAGTACACATTATAAAGCAATATGGTAATTGATGGCCACTGTGCTCATCAAGCCTGTCACACACTGTTGGATATCATTTATTACTTTTTATCAATCCATATTAAACACCGCTGCCAGTCCAGTGACTGATAGGGAAGAAGCACTGTAAGGTCACACTTGGTCAGGCATGCAAGCACTACAGGTCAATCAATAAGCTAAAAGACGAATGCATTTAAATTAAATCAGTCTTAATAGTCAGGCTGCATATGGCTGAGTATACATTGTAACATAAATGAATGTATTCTATCTGTTTAACTCCACTAAATGGTACAAGACACCTGTAGGTGTACAGATGGATGACACTTGCAAGAAAATCAAATCTAAAGTTGTCTTACATGCTTCAGCAATGATACAAAATGAGCACACTACTTGTGTAAATTACCTGAATACATATAAGTTATAGACACCTTTATAAAGCACTCTCATATAAAACTGGACCAAACTGCACTGTGCCAGTGAACCTGGACCTCCTATTGTTACCATCTAGCACAATTTAGGAATTAGTTAATGTAGGAATCAGTGCCCACAGATATTAATATGTAGATATTGTGTTTGTGGGTCTGTGTATGTATGTGGGTCTGTCTTTGTGTTCACCCTGCTATGGACTTGTGCCCTGCCCAGAGGTTGTTCCTGCTTTGCACCCAATGAGTGCTGAGATAGGCTCTACCCTAGCTTCCACTCAACCCTGCCCTGCATAAGGTGGGATGGATGTTAGCAATCAATGAAAGAAGCATGTGTTTCAAAAGTAAAAGACATCAACCAGTTTGGCAGTACCAGAAAGAACAATACGGAAAGAGCTATAAACAAAGGTTTCATTCAAATGGCAACGTTAACAAAAATCTGTTTTACACAAATCAATCAAGTAAAATCCACATCTTTTAAAAATATACTGTCTTTTCATATATGGCTAATTGTGGTTTCAGTGAATCTGCTGTAAAATTTAACAAGATATTAATAATAGAAAGGTTTGAGGTCCCAAACTCCATTTCTACAGTAGGGCTTGAGTAGGTTTCCTACTCCGTGGTTTGAGTTTCCTTTCTTATTATTTTCTTGTGAATTATTTTAACTTTGTTTGTATTTGTCATGTCTTGAGATGAGATGATGTGTATTTGATGTTTTAATATTGTTTTTGTTCATTTTCAGTTATTTTTGTAATGTCTTGATGTTACTGTTATTGGTTTCATATGTGATTATGTATTGGTGTACTGTCTCTTTATGTTCTTTGTGGGTAGAACACTAAGAGGGTGGGCACCTGCCCATCTCCATTTAGGAACTGCCCTAGACGTGGTCAGTAGTGAAGAAATGTGAATGATGAAGAAATAGAAATGTTATCTCTAAAGACCCAGTAACATTAAATCGAGGATACTTGGGTTGTCCTACCCTCATCATGGAGTTAGAGTAAAATCGTGATGGCAGGACAGTAGAATACCTCCTGCTGCATGATGCCAGTACATCATTCCATCATCAATAGAATGGTACTATATTGACATTTTAAAGGTTATTTTTGGATGGACTTTTAGTATGCTAGTTATGTCTCTCCAGCCATTACGTGGCAGTGATCGAGGGTCAAAGCAAAGTGATGCTGAGAGAAAGTATAAGTCACTAAACTGCAGAGGGCCAATTGATCCTTAAATCAGGCTGTGAGTCAGGGAAAGATGTGAGGATTTACAGAGAAAGAGAGACCTCTACCACAAACCTACCCAATCCACCATGAAAACATAACTAGCTTGTTTCTTATATTCCTATCCAAATCATTTATATACTGTATATTAAAAATAACAGCAGCCCTAGCATTGACCCCTGAGGGATGCCACTCTTAATGTAACCATTTTCTGATAAGGTTCCTTGTGCCATAACCATCTACTTCCTGTGTATGAGCCAGTTCTGTACTCATCTACACACTACACGCTGAACTTCCATTTCTTTTAGTTTGATGCCCAGCCTCTCATGTGGCACCTTGTGAAATGCTTTCTAGAAGTCAAGATAAATAATATCATATGCTCCACTTTGATCGTACCATTTTGTGACTCCTCGTAGGATTCCAGCATGTTAGTAAAACATGACCTCTCTTGTCTGAACCCATGCTGACTGTTCAGAAAAACTACTTTTCTTGCATGTGTTTCTCAGTCTTTTCCTTAATAATTCCTTCAATTAATTTACCAGTGCTAACTGGTCTATAGTTGCTTGAATCTACCTGGCCACCTTTTTATATAACGGGATGATATTTGCCATTTTCTAGTCCTTTGGAATTTCCCCACTGTGCAGTAACTTCCTAAAAATATGTGTCAACGGTTTATGTTTGTACTCGTTATCCTCCTTATGAATGTGAGGATAAATATTATCTGATCCTGGTGGTTTGTTTGATAGCCATAACCACAGTTTCTTTTAGTGAAGCCATAATTATTGACTAAGGAAATGTATGCATGTGATGATGCTCAAAAATACAGGATGCAATTTAAATTACACACTGTTATCCTATAAAGATAAAGCCTTAATGCACTTCTGTACGGCAGGAACTCACAGAATTTGAATGTAGGCTATAAAGCCTTTTGGTAGACGTTGCACATTCCTGACATGGGCTTATTTCCTCATACAGTCTAAAGACACACAGGTCTGTTAAGTGCTTGCAAATGTGATTGTTTATGCACCCAGAGATGGATGAGCGTGCCGTCTGGAGAATAAATTTCCCTTATTTCCGTTTATTCTGGAATATACAATCAGTGCATCCTGTTACCTTGGGAATTAAAAAATTAACCGTTAAACATTGCTCATGGAGGCCTGTATTGATCTTTGTGACTGATTTCTGCCACACTCACCTTCTGTAAGGGCTAATTCATCTTTTGTAGTACACTTTTCAACACTGGCAGGATTATCTGTAATATTTATTGCATGTACAACAGATATTGAGAAATCTGTTGCCAGAAGTAAATTTTAAGGGAGAAAAAGCATCAATATATTACTGAATAGAAAATTAGAAAAAGAAAAACTATCCCCATTTTTGCTAGATATCTGTTCTTCAAATATGTTCATATTAAAAATAGCATCATAAGTGACTAAGTCAAAATATTAACACAACCTTAATTTAATTTTTTTTTTAATCTGACCTCGGAAGACTGAGTTTTGGAATTCTGCATTTCAGTTTCAGAACAGTTTCCTCTGGAGGAGCTGCATCCAGCTGTAGCACACTTGTAGCTAAATTTAGGAACTCCAGGGTCACATATCTTCAAGCTCAAAAGAGATCTTGGCGCCTGTCCTACTAAATAACATTGAAATTCAACAGGATGACCCAACTGCATAAAAATAGCAAAAGTCGTCAAAAGGAAAAAGATGTTTTTGGGTCCCCAACAAAGTCATCAAGTAAGATGGTCAGAAACACTTTTTTTCTCCCTTTTTCCAGTATTTAGATTTCAAAGGGTCTGTTGAGAAAATACTTTTTCTCTCTTTTTCAAGCACTTAATTTTTCAAAAGTTCTGTTCTTGTGCAACTGATTAATTTAATTGTCAGTTTTTAATATTCCCCTTATCTATAACTGTAAGGCACAATATCACTGTATGTATTTCAAGTAAGTAATTCTTGAATGAACGCTTACCTCATGAAGGCATAGAAGAGTACCACACACTGGATTTTTTGCTGGAATTTAACTTATTGACTCTATAAACAGTAGGTCACTTTTTAATTGGTTGATGTATTTATTTGCTGACTTGTTTTGAAAAGATGTTACATTTAGGATTTACCGTGGCAAAATGAAACAAAATTAATAATTCATAACTAATGTGTGTGTGTATGTATATAATATCTAGTAAATAAGAAGACAAATTAATTATGAAAAGACATAATCTAGACATCTAGATTCCATTTAATGTGTGTTTTATGTTGGGAAGAAAAAAGTATATTGAAATGAAATATCAATTTGGTGCCCTCTGGTGGGCTGTAGATGGAAATGAAGAAAAACAGAAGCATCCTTCTCTGTTTCTTCATCTCGAATGACAAACTCCTGTTGGTCACATGATCCTTTATTCCAGGTGAGAGGAAAGGGCAGACCTAGAGATAGAATGAAAATGATGCAAGGGCTCTTTTGGCTGCTTTTTCTGCATTCAAAAAAGAGAAACGGAAAATATAAGAAGAGACACTTATACACATACATTGTGATGCATGAGTCATTGTCTTGCACCCCAAAGACAAGGCTGAGTCTCAGTACTTTAGCAAAACCTGATTTATTCAACTTGAAATAGGAGCAACAAGGTTATTTATTGTAGCGGGATCTACCATTCTACTATACACAGACACAGAAAACAGGCAGGGTTAGGGCTGTGCTTCTCCGTGTCATCCTGTTGGGGAGGGTCTCAAAAGGCTTCAGAAGTCTCACACTCCCCCCTTAGCTTTGTCCACACCAGTGTGGTCAAAGCGACCCTCCAAACTGGGCTCAACCAGGTGTGAGAGAATGTCAATATTGATCTGTGCAGTTCTGGGACTGTGGCGAACATCAAAAGCAAATGGTTCGAAACTAATAAACCACTGAGTAAGCCGGGCATTCGTTTCCTTCTGTCTGTACAGTTACTGGAGCGAGGCGCTGTCAGTCACTATGGTAAACTGCCATCCCCACAAGTAGTATCAGAGGGCTTCCATGGCCCACTAAATCGCTAAACATTCTTTCTCAATGGTTGAGTAATTGCGCTCCCTGGGAAGCAGTTTCCTACTGAGAAATGTGATTGGGTGTTCTACCCCTTCAAAACATTGTGAAAGCACTGCTTCTAAACCAAAAGCACTTGCATCCGTCTACCGAATAAATTCCCTCAAAAAGTCTGGATTTCACAAAACTGGGAATGAGGATAAAGCGGCTTTTAGGTCTGAGAAGGCTCTGTCACAGGCATCAGTCCAGACAACATTACAGTTCTTCCTGCCCTTTGTCAAGCCAGTGAGGTGGCACGATGTGCAAAATTGGAAATGAACCGCCTGTAGTATCCTGTGAGCCCGAGGAAGGCACGAACCTGCCTCTGTGTTTCAGGAAGTGGTTACGCAAGCACCTCTCCCACCTTGTCCATTTGAGGACTGAACAAACCCTTCCCCATGGAATATCCCAAATAATGGGTTTCTGACATGCCCAGTCTGCAATTCTTAGGGTTAGTCATCAACCCCGCCAGCCTCAAACTGTCAAGCACTGCCTGCAGTCGTTACTGAAAATAACTACATTGTCTAGATACACTACCGTGTATGCGAAATGGGGACGCAGGATCTGTTCCATCACCAACTATAAGGTCAACGGTGTGCCATGTAGACCAAAAGAGAGCCTTACAATTTTGAACAGCCTGTCTGGAGTGGCGAACGCGGTCTTCTCACAACTGGACTCCTCCAGGGGCACTTGCCAATAACCCTTTGGGAGAGCTAGGGTGGAAATATATGAGGCCCTCCTGAGCATCTCCAAGTCATCCACATGCAGCATTGGATATGCGTCAAATTTGGAAATGTGTTCAACCTCCTAACTGAACCATTGGGTTTTGGGACAAGCACAATAGGGCTTCTCCACACGCTTTTGCTTTCACGAATTATGCCCATCTTGAGCATCTTTTGAACCTCCTTGTGTATCACCTTCCTTGTTACCTCCAGAAGGTGACACAGGGGCACATGTACAGTAACACCAGGCACAGTCACAGTCTTCTCTTCTGCAATTTATGTTTGGCCAGGTGTGGCTGAAAAGACTTCCGGGTTCCTCTCGATCAGTGATAGCAATTCTGTCTTTTGAGTGTCAGTTAACTTATCCTCAATTGCAACTTCAGTCTGAGGGACCGCTGCGGACGTGATCAGGATCTGCTGGGGGTCGTGCCACTTCTTTAAACGAGTTGTTGACCTGGAATTCTGACTTTATAATTCAGTGGGGACATATGATCTTCAATCACTGCTGGACCTAGCCATTCAGCCTGAAATTTATGTGGATCTGATGGGATTAACACCTGTACGCGATCCCCCTTCTTAAACTCACGGAGTTTACTCGTCTCGTTTTTTGCACCTCCTGCTTGCGCTGCAGATGTTCCACTGCAATAGAGGACAACCTGGAAATCTGTTCCTGAAGTGAAATGACTTGGTTGACAAACCTACTCCATGAGGTGCCTCACAAGTCCCCATCCACACTTCTCAAAAAAAGTCTAACACTCCATGCGGTTGGTGGCCAAAGAGTAGTTTGAAAGGATTCAAACCGGTAGAAGCCTGTGTGGACTCGTGAAGAAAAAACAGGAGTCAGGGCACTACTGTATCCCAGGAGGTCGGGTCATCATGGGCCACCACCGAATTGTCTGTTTTAGGGTTTTATTAAATCATTAAGTCAGACCATTTGTCTGCAGATGATAAACCGTGGAGTGTAACTGCTTAATTGTAAAACTTTCACATAGTTACTTCATGATGCTAGAGATAAAGGGCTTGCCCTGATCAGTCAAAATCTCATGAGGGATACCAATACTCATGAACATTTCTGAGAGTGCATTTGCAATAGTCTGGGCATCCACCCGCTGCAGCACGGCCAAGTCTGGGTGTCTTGTGGCGTAATTGACTAACATGAGCATATACTGAAACCCATTTTTACTCTTGGAAAGCGGGACAACAATATCTAGTCCCACCCTCTCAAAGGGAACATGTAAAGTAGGCATCGGTATACAAGGGGTGCCTTAGCGAGTCTGTGAGTGGAAACTGTTTGATAGACGGGGCAGGTCTTACAGAATTGCTCTGCATCCCAGCCTATATTCACCCAATAAAGGCCTTTTGAAATGTGTTCCCTTGTCTTTTTCACGCCAAGGTGACCCCCCAAAACGTGACTGTGAGAAATTCTTAACACTGTCTCCCTGTGCACACTTGGCACCACCAACTGCTCGATCTGCCCATCATCCAAGCAATCAGAAACCATCCAATACAGGAAACCATCCTTAATTAAAAAATGTGGTGTTTTAAAGTTTGGGTCCTCTCTCTCCAGATAAGAAGAGTCATTTGTGACGTGGGCTTGTCTGAATGTAATTTCCAAGTTGCTGCAGCTAGCAAACTCGGTCTGAATGGTCTCCCTGTGCACACTTGGCACCACCAACTGCTCGATCTGCCCATCATCCAAGCAATCAGAAACCATCCAATACAGGAAACCTTCCTTAATTAAAAAATGTGGTGTTTTAAAGTTTGGGTTCTCTCTCTCCAGATAAGAAGAGTCATTTGTGACGTGGGCTTGTCTGAATGTAATTTCCAAGTTGCTGCAGCTAGCAAACTCGGTCTGAATGGCAGTCTCTGCTTCCTCTGTGCCTGATGCACCAGCTGCTGCTATTTTATTGGGGTCCATAGTAGGTGTCTGGTCTGGGGAGGTTGTTTGCACGAGTGACGGTGTGATAAAGTCCGCTAGCTGCCCCGGGTCCTCACTTGAGGAATCGTCCCTGACCTCACTGGATAACTCCGGTTCAGTTTCATTGACGAGCAGTGAGCCCCTCTCTATCCACTTCAGAGGGAGTCACACTGCAGCTGGCCAATACCCATGGGAAAAGGGCATTCCTCTTTCCTACTAAAAGAGGCCAGGGTGAAGTGTCTGATATGGCAGTCCAAACCTTAAAGTTCTTCTCTTTAAATTTCAGAGGGAGTTATAGAGTCTCGTATGTTGTATCGTTGCGTTCAGTCTGCACTATGGTGTTCCTACGATGGCGTGTCCCACCCATGACACCAGGGACACGAGGAACCTGAACATTGATGTCAGGGCCAAACCAGAGTAGCCCCTTTGTTGTTCGCTTTATGAACATGAAGCACATGACACAGCTATTTGTACAACAGTATTCATACTGGGGTGCCATCTATTGGTATCACCTCTTACACAGGTGGTGAGTAATTATTTGTCTGAGGGGCTTATACATATAACTGTTACTGCTAACATCCACCCATTTTCTGAAAATGCCCCATCTTTTAAAAGGTTGCAAACATCCACAAGACATCTTCAAAACTGCAGGTAAGAACCAAAAAATAAAAATCAACATTTTTAGCACTTGCAAGATTATCAAATGATAATATATATTCAATCAGAATACTTATAAAGTAGAAATTGGACATTGTATAAAAATCACAATTGTAGTTGTAAAAGCGCATCCTTTAGCATATAGTCTCTCAAAATGCTCTCAGGTTTTTAAACCTTGGGGGATTCCAAATCAATGTCAAATAAAGGATATATAAACTGCCTGTTCAGTTCTACTTGACTGAAACCAATTTAATTCCTTTAAAGACATCAAGTATTTCCCTAAAATCAATTTACCTCTAATATATAACATATAGAATTTTAATCAAATATTTTTATCAATAGATGATATTTATAATTTAATACAAGCATATACTTAAACGAAGTTATAACAATGGATTATTAAAAGCATAAGGAAAAGGAAAAGTTAACTAAAGGGTTAACTAAAATGCAGCTTAAAGCTTGAGCACGTGAAAGTTGCCTCATCTTAATAGGAAACATCAAGGAAATTACTAAGGTTAAAATGACGTAAATGAGTAATAAACACCCCCTCATAAGTAAGGACAAACAAGTGAGAAAGCCCAAACACCCCTATTATAAAGCAGTGATATGATCAATGGGAAAACCTGTAGGACATCCTTGTTAATGAAGCAATGTTTAGAATAATGGTAAAATCAACAGTATACAAAGTTACTGGTGACTGTAGTTGATTGGCTAAGTTGATAGATTCTGCATATTAAGAGTTAGATGACATAATGTATTAGATAAGGTAATGGTAATTGGAAAGATAATAAGTAATAGGAAATAAAAGGGAATGAATTGTTTTCTTGATTGCTCACTCCTTGGACTGAGACATTTGTGCATATCTATACTATATGGACAAAGTATTGGGACACCTGCCCTTTATACCAACAGGGACTTTAATGACATTGCATTCAAATACATAGACTTTAATATGGTGTTGTTCCCTCCATTGCAGGTATAACAGCTTCCACTCTTCTTGGAAGGCTTCCACAAGATTTTGGAGTGTTTTTGTGGGAATTTCTACCCATTCATTCTGTAGGCCATTTATGAGGTCAGGTACTGATGTTGGAAGTTTACCCAACCAGTCTCCATGTGTTTTGTGGACTTGGAAAAGGGGTTCGACCGTGTCCCTCGGGGATCGGTCTGTCATGGTGAAAAAGAAGCTGAGCCACAAGGCAAAGCTCTCAATTTACCAGTCGATCTACATTCCTACCCTCACCTATGGTCATGAGCTATGGGTAGTGACCGAAAGAACGAGATCGCGAATACAAGCGGCTGAAATGAGTTTCCTCCGTAGGGTGTCTGGGCTTTCCCTTAAAGAAAAGAAGGGGCTCAGAGTAGAGCCACTGCTCCTCCACATCGAGAGGATTCAGATGAGGTGGCTCGGGCATTTGATCAGGATGCCTCCAGGACGCCTCCCTGGTGAGGTGTTCCGGGCACGTCTAACCGGGAGGAGGCCCCGGAGAAGACCCAGGACATGCTGGAGGGACTATGTCTCTCGGCTGGCCTGGGAACGCCTTGGGATTCTCCCGGAAGAGCTAGAAGAAGTGGCCGGGGAGATGGAAGTCTGGGTATCTTTGCTCAAGCTGCTGCCCCCGTGACCCAATCTCGGATAAGCGGAAGAGGATGAATGGATGGATGGATGGTACTGATGTTGGACAAGAAGGCCTGGCTTGCAATCTCCGTTCCAGTTCATTCCAAAGATGTTTGATGGGGTTGAGGTTGAGATAAGGGTTCTGTGCAGGCCAGTCAAGTTCTTTCACACCAAACTCATCCAACCATGTCTTTATGGACCTTGTTTGTGCACTGGGGCACAGTCATGCTGAAATAGAAAAGGCCTTCCCCAGACTGTATCCACAAAGTTGGAAGCATAACATTGTCCAAAATGTCTTTGTATGCTGAAGCATTAAGATTGCCCTTTACTGGAAATAAAGTGTCATTCTACATTTTCATCTGGTCTCTGAGAATGGTTTATTTGAAAATTTGAAAATTTTTATAATGCTGCCTCAGAACATGTTGTCATAATATCCCCAAGGCTTAACTGCAAACACAGCAATGATATCAGACAATGGGCTGGACAGTGAACTACAGTACATATCTAAACCATCTCATTAAAAGTACCTGCTATGCTAGTTTAATAACAAATTACAAGGAAATACATATAATAATCTTATTCAAACAAACTTTAATTTATATTGTTGCAAACATTCTTAAACACCATTAATGTAATTCGGGGTAGTGAGGTGCCAGAAGCTGCCCGATCAGCAATGGGCACAAGGTAGAACCTCAACCTATCACAGAACTCACTTTCGCACACAACTGCATCCATAATTTAGAATATCTAATCAACCTAACATACACATCTTTAGGGTTCAGGATGAAAAATGGAGCACTCAGTCATTGAGAGAACACGGTAACTTCACATAGATAAGGACCAGGCTCACCATGGTGTCAGATTACATGCATTGTAATTTATTTAATTTCTTCATGCCTTTTGAGTCTCACAATTGCTTGGAGTCATTGTTCACATTATATGCATTATCTGCCTATCTGCATTTTGGTTGTACGAATTCTATGTGTGTGTGCGTTTGTGTGTGTGTTTGGGGGGTGAAGAAATTGCATAATTGTGTTTAGTTGTATTTTAATTATCAAATAAGATAAAGCATGTCTGAAAAATGATGTTTTGTTAGAATGAATAGAGATAATATACATTGTACAGCATGGCTCATTAGCCTAAACATATGACTAACTAAATATTTCTTGTTCAATCCAACCATTTTATAAACCACTCTAGGCAAACTTTATGATTGCTAAAGGCCATCAGTTCTATTGGTTTACCCTTCATTTAACACAACACCAGTGTGCCATCCAGGACCAATTACCACCTTATACCCTATGCTGATTGGAAAGGCACTGGCCCCCCTTGATTCTGAACCTAATAAGTTTAGAAAATGGATGGCTGGGACTGACAAAGAATGTTGATCAAACCAAAATTGCTTTCTAAAATCTATATGTTTTAGTCTGCTTTTCTTGACTTTGTAAAATTTGGCATATCGTTACATCAAACTGCATTCTAAGGTTTTATGAAATCGGATGCGATGCCCACATGTACTGAAGCTCACTTTTCAGGGACTGTGAAATGGTACCAAGAGTTTCAGTATTTCTATAGTAAATCAATAAGCAGCCTTCAAGGGCAACAAGGTTAGTGAAACCTTATATTAATTATGAATAAAAAAGATGAAAGAGGGAGTCACCAATATCAGGTACGGTTTCAAGTGCAAGCAGTCCTGATTCATTTTGAGCTGTGGGCTTTGATGCTATAATTAAGCTATGTAGTAGGAAATTGAGTAGTTTACTTGAGTAGAAGATTAAAATGGCTTGGAGGTACGTAAAGGTGCATCTTCTCAGATTAGATGACGCCTTGCATGTATACAATTTCGACCTTATAAAACTGCCAAGGATCCTCAGTACTTGCTAGTCTAAAAGCAAGATAATCAATGAACATATAGAAGTATAACATTCACAAGGTGAGTAATGCGGAAAAACATTTTTTTTTTTAAATAAGAAACTAACTCTAGAATTCAAGTAGACTGAAAAAGTGCTTCTCATTTTTTAATTTGTCCTCCTAGCTGTTAAAGGTGCAATGGTGAAGGGTTATTGCTCAACCTGGAAGATGTCTTTACTTAGTTAACAGTTTAGAATGAGGCCTTTAAGGGCCTGCTGCAGTGCATCTATTAGTCATGTATTACTCTTTAACATAAACAAAGCACTTATTAAGCTTTTTTTATAGTAAGTGATTACTAGATACACTATATAGATATCACCAGATTTAATCTATTTCCATTGGTGCTTTTACTGTAAGTCTTATTATGACCAAACAGAATGTTTAATTGATAGCAAGCCCCTAATTCTAAAGTCTGTTTCGAGACAATCATCTTAGGTTTCACCACAAATTATCTGAAGTTGGTATTGCAGAATATATCTTAAACATTTATCATCCTCAGATTGCTTCAATAGAACTTGAATGTCTATTTTGCCTTTATTATATAGAAAAGTTTTAGAATTTTCTGATTTCACCTAGTCTCCAACATGATGAAAGTGAACTGATAACTGAAAATAAGGACTGCCCATTATACTTTGACACTTCTTCTACTTTCAGCTGCTCCCGTTAGGGGTCGCCACAGTGGATCATCTTCTTCCATATCTTTCTGTCCTCTGCATCTTGTTCTGTTACACCCATCACCTGAATGTCCTCTCTCACCACACCCATAAACCTTCGCTTAGGCCTTCCTCTTTTTCTCTTGCCTGGTAGCTTTATCCTTAGCATCCTTCTCCCAATATACTCAGCATCTCTCCTCTGCACATGTCCAAACAAATGCAATCTCGCCTCTCTGACTTTGTCTCCCAACTGTCCAACTTGAGCTGACCCTCTAATGTACTCATTTTTAATCTTATCAATCCTCATCACACCCAGTGCAAATCTTAGCAACTTTAACTCTGCTAACTCCAGCTCTGTCTCCTGCTTTCTGGTCGGTGCCACCGTCTCCAACCCACATAACATAGCTGGTCTCACTACCGTCATGTAGACCTTCCCTTTCACTCTTGCTGATATCCGTCTGTCACAACACCTTACATAAAGGCTCTGGAATTCATAGTGGCCTCATCCCAATCGATGTCAAGACAGTGTACAGAAGCGATCAAGAAGGCTAACCAAGATGTTAAGTTATATCATGACTGTATGGAGTACAAGTCACGGAAGATTATGCTTAAGTTATATAATGTACTAGTGAGGCCTCACCTGGAGTAGTGTGTTCAGTTTTGGTGTCGCCAGGCTATAAAAAGACATCGCAATATTAGAGAAAAACCAGAGTTGGAGTGACTAGCCTGATTCCAGAGATAAGAGCTATGGACAGAGTGAAAGAGTTGAATCTTGGCAGGGGTGGCAAGATCAATGTGTTTAAATTTATGAAAGGAGTTAGTTTGAAGGATCCCAGCTTTTACTTTAAAATAAATTCTTCAAATATCATGGGAACATGGCTAGAAACTGGTTAATGGTGGATTTCACAAAAATGTTAGGATTTTTTTTTCTCATGCAAAAAACCATAGACACATGGAAGATATCACCAAATGGTACGGCAGAGTGTAGGACTTTAGGGACATTCAAACCTCAACTTAATGCTATTTTGGACAATGCAGATGAATAGAATGGGCAAGATTATTGACCTGAATGACCTGTTCTCATTACAGTTTTTCTAATGTTCTAACCAGATTGTAAGATTGGTCAAAACTGATTCAAAAGTAGTAGTCATGTATATTACATGGGAAAGTAATGTTGACCTGGGAGATAAAAATCTATGATGGAGTGCTAAGTAAGCAGTGAAAATCAGAAACGATAACAAACTCAATCCCCCTTTTGTTCCACTTTTAAATAATGTTAGGAATTCCCTGTCATGTATAATATACTGCAGACTTTTGTTCGAGTCTATACAAAATAAAGAAGTTAATTTACTTCTATAGAATCATAGACTGTTTATTTTTCTTGTGCTTGAGTTTGTGGCTCTGATATTTCTCCATTAATAGCCAGTTCCATTAAAGGACAAAAGCATATTTACTCTCCTTCCATCTTCTGTTTTCTTAGCCCACTTTTTCAAATACCTGGATGCAATACACATGAGGCAGGAACTAGTGGGATGTCAGTCCGACAGAGGACACATTCACAAACTTGGAGTGACTCGGCCAAACATGGCTAAATAGGACTTTCCCAATTACCCATAGTAGAATGTTTTTAATAAAATTGGGAGGAAAAAGACCACAGTGGCATAATAAAGAGAACAGGATATTCAATATGGTAACTGGAATCTGTTGTGAGGCAGTGACTTTCCACTGTGCCACTGCACCATCCTCTTATCGAATTACACAAATGAAATTTAGAATTAATTAAACATTTCATCAATATGAGGAAAATGACACAGAGAAATTCATAAAGTAAGCTGGACATTTACTAACCATCAATAATAATTCCATACAGTAGATGAGTGAAACACACAAACCATAACTGAGTGACAGCCGGTGGAATTTGCTGTATGTGTACTTGGCCATTAGACTTTAATAACAACACCCTCTGAA
Organism: Erpetoichthys calabaricus; assembly: GCF_900747795.2. Lineage (NCBI taxonomy): Eukaryota > Metazoa > Chordata > Cladistia > Polypteriformes > Polypteridae > Erpetoichthys > Erpetoichthys calabaricus. The sequence goes on along the minus strand of NC_041397.2, from coordinate 99,992,579 downwards.
AACTGAGTGTATTCTCCCTGAGGTTATACTCAGTCACTTTCAGTTAGAGGAGTTCCATTAATTATATATAAAATCGCGTATAGTGTACTTATAATTACTCCATGTATCGAGCGACTAGACTGGACTGAAGGTACCTGCATTTTAAAATGTTTCCTTGAAGAGTTTATGGTTAATACATGTGGAAAGAAATATAAGTTGAAAATAAAATTAAAATTAAACAGTTCAACAATATCATCCTTCATGAATGTAAACTATATGCAATGCAGTCATGTCACAATTACCGTACATTTTGTGAGCTATGTGACACTCACAGTCTGTTAAAAAGCTGCTGAATAAGAAGTTGTTTACGGGTGAATCATTTAAAACGAGATGAACTGTTAACAAGAAAACAAACTGCCAGAAACCTAATGAATAACAAGCAAAAAAAATGAGAAAGCTTTTATGTTGCTGCCTTAGTTTTGCACCCGCTTTCCCTCTAAATTCTATTAATTGCTTATTTCACAAGTTATGTCAGCTCTGTTATGAAAATTCATCCCAATTGTCACACAAAAGGAGGTGGTAAGCAGATAAAAGCAGATGTAATTCAGGCTGTGTTTTCCCCACTGCATACCAATGTAAGAATGGGAGTTCTTATTGTTTAATTGAACATACAGCGCATTTACATCCCAGCCTTGTCTCTAGAGAGATGCAAGTCTATTACAAATGTATAGAGCTCAAATAGCCTCTTAAATGAAGTGAGGCTGTTTTTTCTTTAACACAGGAGCTTCAGTCAGCTACTTTTCTGCAACTCTTTGCTTGCCTGATGCTTCAGGAAATCCACTGTTGTGTCTGTTGAAGTATAGCATGTCTCCTATAGAATTGAAGCAGAAACGTGTTTTGTTTATTTTCCTTTTCCTCAAGATGACCTAAAATGTTCTAATTATTATCTATTCCCTCTGGTCACTGATGTAGCCAGGAAGCACACAAGGTTCATTGAACCCACAAGCATACAGCTGTTATCTTTGACTTGTGGCCAAATTAAAAAAAGGAGCTGCACAGAAAGGAAAGAGCAAAGTCTTCTGTTTGATTATGCCATTTATAAAGACACTTAGCCTGCTTTGTGATAGACAGGTATTGAATTTTTTATTATTATTATTTTTTTCCTGTAATCCAAATCCAAGGTCGCCTTTAGCACTCAAGTAATACAGGGACCGTTTGTTTGGTAGCATACATGTACAGATGGCTGATAAATTCACAATGCATTCCAGAATCTATGGTAGCCTTCATATTCGAAACTATTCAAATTGTGAATAGATAACAGAAATTTCTATTTTTAAAAAGATAACTGCTATTTTGGGAACACACAAATTGTAAAGTCATTTGCAGAGGCATTTTCTTTATACTAAAATTGTACAACAAAGTAATGATGTGATTCATATTTTAAATTTGACTCCCTGTAATAAAGAGCTCAGAATTCAACTATAAAGCATCTCCAGATAGAAATGATGTTGTAGAAGGGATTCAGACATGCCTGAACAGTGTGGACTTCATTTTAGGGAAGCATTGGGTGCGATTACTAAATAAGCACCGTGACACAACAAGGTGAGCTGATTTCAAGACTAAACATTTCTCAGAAAAATCACTTGGAAATTTACCCATAACCATGGAGGTCAAAGCCATCTGTTTGATGTGCTCAGCATGTCAAGCTGATAATGATAAATCATTGTGTAAGCAACCTAATTGAGTCACCGCCAGTGAAACAAGCAAAAAGGGCAATTAATAGCTAAAATAATGACATTAAATGTATTACCTTCATAAGAGAAACACGAAAATTGTTAATGCCAAAAGCTAAAGGATACAACTTAACATGACAGCTGTAAATAACAATTCATGAACATTAAAAAATATTGTAAATGTGTTTGCACTCATTAAATATTTCATATGAAACAAAGTATATTAACTTCCTAAGAAAATTCAATGAACTTCATGTACTTGTCATTTCAAGAGACAATATGATTCATTACATCATACATAGTGTCACACACATGCATTTGGGAGTCAATTTCAGGGCTCATCTGATGATAATTCCATGTAGGGAATCCATTCCTGTGCTCCCGGTAATCGGGAGCCCGGGATTCCCGGACATTTTTCATTCCCGCATTCCCGGGAATGAAACTGCTGTAATTCCCAGGAAAATGGGAACGGCCAAGCTTGTATATATAGCGTGTAAAAGTGTAAAAATCAATCAAGAAATAACAGAGTTATAGCTGAAAATAATTAAGGTGGCGCCATTGCTGCAGCTTGCACTTCATCAGACAACAGCTTTGAACAGCAACTTGAAATTGCAATGCGTCAGGCTGTTGCATCCGCATTGTCTGTGCCAAGAAACTTGCCATCACAGAATGATGACAAAGAAACTGGATGCATCAGTAAAAGCTGAAATGGCGGTATTTCAGAGCAACGGCAAGCGCGGGTGTTGTTTACAACAAGTCTATCAGTATCTGATGACTGTGCCGCCTACTTCAGTGGAGGCACAGCGTGCTTTCTCAGCGGCTGGTGTACTCTGCACGAAGGTGCGCTCTCGTCTGGATGACCGCACGCTGGACACGTTGTGCTTTCTATGCTCTTATTACCACAACTAAAGATACTTGTACTTATATGACAGCATGAACTGCTTGTAGATAAGGTTAGTCTTTTATTTGTGTCAAGATATTGCAGTAGTTTTATTAAAAATAAGTGTTGCTCGTTCTAAAACCATTCACATGTGAGATGCCCGTGCACTGTGTCATCCCCGGGAGCCCAGGATTCCCGGGAATGACATGCGGGATTCCCGAATTCTCGAGAATGGATAAACCCATCCGGGAATGGATTCCCTAATTCCAATTGAGTCAAGGGTTGGCACTGTTGCCTAATACCTCAACTGTCCTTTCTTCTAAAGATCGAAAAAATGGCAACAGGAAGACATGTGACATCTCTTATGGGTTTCTTAACCCGCTCCTCTGCCATCTTGACTTCAGTCTAGGAGTAGACTCACGTCTGAAAAGATGAAGCCCAAATCACATGTTAATTGATGTTTGTTGTTTTGTTTTCAATTATATGGGTTTTTGCCTAAGGGTGCCCCAAACCTTTATCTTTGTTTTGTGTTTCAGTTACAATATACAGATGTGAAAGATGCTAGATAAACAGAGATAGATAAATAATTCAGTCAAAAATAAACCCAACAACATATAGTACTGCAGCAAAAAAGACAGCTGTAAACAAACAAAACATGTTGAGCCCTGAATTCGAGCCAAATAAACTGAACTAATGGTAGATAAACCATTCTAGAAATGCAACTCACACCATTTTCATGGCAACAACTGTTTTTACGGATAAGAATGCACAGTTTATTTTGCCAATAAAAGGTTACAGGATACACAGGAAGTTCCTTTTCATGCAACAGTAATCCCATTCTGTCTCCACTTCTTTTGGTACTTTGAGCATAAAAGGTCAGGATGATTAGCTTTCCACCCAAACTGACTAATGACATGATCAACACAGATACTATCATTGAAGGGGGAACTGGTGCTGAACCCAAACCGCTTTTTCCCTCTAAACCTCAGGAATAAACAGGCTAACTTTGACTGTTATGTGGCACAATGTGTGGAGTGCATGTAAAGGGAGGTTATGCTTCAGTTTTATAACTCAAGGGTGAAGCCTGTCCTAGGGCACCATGTACAGTTTTGGTCTGCATATTAGACATAGTATCACTAGAGAAAGTCCAGAGGAAAGTGAGTAGGCGAATTCCAGGACTAAATGGTTTCCACTCTTAAGAAAGACTGATGGAGCTGAAAGAGACCTATTTAGTTTAAACGAATGGTGATTAGGAGGTGATTATTAGTATAGTAGATCACAGCTGTTACTTTAAATTGCATTCTTCAACAAGAACACATCAGAATGTATTTCTTCAGACAGAGAACCATAGACACATGGAATAAGTTACCAAGAGCTGTGATGGAGAGTAGGACATTTAAATCTCAACTTGATGTTATTTTGATAAAAATGAGGTGAATAAGGTTGGTGAGGTTGTTGGGCTAAATGACCTGTTCTTATTACAAATGTTCTAATGTCCTAAAAGCTTTATGTATATATATGATGCACTTAAAAGTAGCCTGTACTTTTGCAATGTCTTAACCTGTAAAGTTTGTACTGTGATTTCATAAAAAGTAAAAAAAAGTCAAATCAATAAAATCTATATAATTTTGTACTAATTGAAAAGAATGTCTAAGTTTCTTCACCACACCTACTTGATGCAACAAATATCTCATTTGCTATCCTGTCCTAAATTTTGGCATTTGTCTGCCAATGCTCTTGTTTCTCCTCACTTCTTCGTTAAAGTATGGATTTCACATTTAATTTCAAGTCTATGTTCACCTATTGTACTATTGTAAGAAATAAGGAAAGTAAATATTTCTCCTATGATGTGTATTTTATTACAATATATTTAGAATTTAATTGCTGCAACTGAAATAAAGTACCTGCAACTGAAGTAATATTGTAGGTATGTAAGTATGCAATTAGCTATGGAACAAGAAAGAGAAATATGTATTTACATTTATTGTTATTTTAGTTACACTATAAGTACAGTACATAGTAAAAATGCCAAATCACACTCTATTTAGGCAGGTGATTATTGAGTAACTATAGTTTAAGGTGTGGTTTCAATGTAGTTCTGACTTTGCTTTTTTAAAGCTGGTTTTACACTATTAGGAATTAATGCAATGAGTTAACACTATATTCTTTGTTATTTTTGTGTATTTTGGAGATGGCTTAACATAGCTGATTTACAAAATCATGATTTACTACTATTGCTTACATGTTTCTTTTTCAGAGAAGGAACACAGAAAGGTTAATTGGATTATTCAGGGTCACACAGTGACTGGGAGTTTGTCACTGTATTATTAAAACTCTTTATTTAATTAGGCAGCTTGTTTTTCTTTGCTGAAAAGCAGCACATATAATATTTGTATTCTGTGTGACTCTCCTGCTGCTTCAATCTCAGATTTTATGTTACCCTCTGGCTTTCTTTATCTCTTCTGGTCCTACACATATATCTCCACTTCTGATCAAGTGCTTTATAACCCTTTTCCCATTTTCTGGATTTTTCCCCAGTATTTTCGTTGTCTGTCTCTTGCCCTGCCAACACACAGTAGCACAAAAGACTTGATAATAATTCAACTTTTCCCACCCTCTGTTTTCTCTTCCTTAGCAATGGACTTGTGGTAATCAAAAACACCACGATGTACAACTCGAGAATGACAGAAGCCAAAGTGGTTGTGATGTTTGTTGTCGGAAGCAAAAAAGATCTAACTCCGTGGTCTAAAAAAGAACACCAGCAAAATGTTAAAGAAGACTGTGGATTAAATAACCTAAAGACGTGTGTGCCTTAGTTGTAAAAAACAGTTTATTACAGTGTACAAAACAAAAGCAAGGTATTATTGGGCAAACTATATTGTGTGGGTGAGAATGAAGCTGATGAAGAAAATGCAAGATCAAAAGAATCAAGGATCAGGTGAAAGACAGTTATATTATATTTGGTTTAGTGCCTATTAAGAAATAGCAGTTTTGTTTTAAGATAGACACAAGGAAAAGATACACTGATGCACTTTAGTAGTTGTGAAGAAAGGGTTTCCGTGGGCTCCATGTAGTTTCTTAACACTAGAATCCCTGAAGCCTACAAAAAAACTTGTAATCCCGGCCCACCTTAAATCCCTTCGCACCTCTCCATCAGCATCTTTTGTTTTGTAAATGTGTCAGCACAAGCAGCAAGCAGCCTGCTATCCCATCCCCCCACCGCTGAAGGAAGGGCAAAAAGCTCTCCCAGCTCAAGCCTTGTTTATCTCAGTGCGATGTGCCAGGAGTTGGATAGGGTAAGTAATATATTGTTATTTGGAATACATGCATTTCGTGTGTGTTCCGTGTCCACAATGATCTATGTAAGTGAAGGATGACAGGAAATGCGACAAATGCAAAAAATGTTGAACACATACCTAAAACACAAACTTTTTTCATGTTTTCGTACTAACAAGAAAATTTTGACATGAAGTGTATAATGTGTGAAGACTGAAGTCCAAATATGAAATAAACATTTTCACAAAAGCTACGCATTTAACAAAACAAGCTTTTATTCAAGAACATAACCGAAGAAAAAGAAATTGGGTTAGGGTATGATGCCAACACACCCTCTTTGGTGATACAGTGGTAAGAACTGCTGACTCATAATCAAGAAGTTGTGGGTGCGATCCTGGCCGCTTCCCAGAATTAATTAGTGTTAATAAGCATATTAGTCCAGGGCAGGGGCATTGCAGTTGGGTCCCATAGGGCCACAGTGCCTGCAGGTTTTTTTTCCAACCAAATGTCTTATTTCGAAACCCATTATCTCTGCTTATGGAGTTTTTGCACAAACAAAAATTTTGATATTTCATTCTGTTAATCAACTTGTTAAGATTTCCATCTCCTAATTGCTTCTTTAGTCTTAAACATGTGCATTCTGTTTTAATTATGTCTTGTTTTCTTAACCAGCTGCCAATTAACAATGAGATGAAGCAGAACCAGCAGCTCACCATTTAACATGATCCCATTGAAATCTGCATGTGTTCACCATGTTGTACCTGCTGTATTAAGATATTTGGAAAGAAATGGAAGAGAAGAAAAATTAGAGAATGAGAATTACTAATCTGCTCTTGGGCACAAATCATCTGAATGATATTCTTAGCCTGGAAATGTCTACAGTAAAGGAAGGGCCTAATGTGGCAGAATGAAAACATTAAAAACCCATAAAGGTATAATTTCTCTTTTTAGAAAGGATTGGCTTCTAATTAAGGAATTTGTTTTAAAAAAAGAAAACAGGAACCACTGAAGCCATTTAGGACTGAACTTCAGCATCTCATGGCCTAAGTCATACTGCTTGCTTGCAGTTTCCAACGGTGCTGTATCTCAATGTCATAATAATTGCAGTCTGTGATTGATTTGCTAAGTAAAGGATGACATGCTTATTTAATAAAATCTGAAAAATATCTCCAAAAAACATAGAAGCATGTCTTCCCTGAATTTGAGAACCTTATTTATTATACATGTATGAATTTCTTGCCCAATTATGTTGCTTCCAGGCTCCAGACATTATAGATGTCAATAGGGCCTTTATATATAAGCAGGTTGGATTCATAAACATGGATTGTGTAGGGTAACATAAAACAACCTGAGAAATTTGACAAATGAGAGGATATCCATTCAGTCCATCATGCCCGTTTGTTCACCTAATAGCTAAGCTGTACCAATATCTCATCCAGATTAATTTTAAGTTAAGATTTCCTCCTCAACTACATGCCTCAGTAGTTTGCTCCAGAGTCCCACAACTCTTTGCGTAAAGACATGCTTCCTGGCTTCAGTCCTAAATGCACTTTTCTTGAAATTCCACTGGTATCCTTGAGTATGTGATTTGCCCTTAAGCTGAAAGAATGTTGCTAGACCTACTTTATCAATGCCTTTGAGGATTTTAAATACCTGGATTAGGAGTCCTCACCCAGTCTTCTCTGCCCAGGACTAAACAGGTTTAATTCTCTAAGTCTGTCAAAGTAGGACATGTGCTTAAGTTCTGGGATGCACTTAGTTGCTCACCTCTGTACAGCTTCAAGTGCTGCTATGTCTGTGTCTATGTAACAAGATGATTTTGCTTTCTCTAATACAGACACATATTGTAAGCATCAATATACAAGAGAGTATGACCAATGGTGTCTTTTCTGTCTAGCTTCCACTCTATATTGAGATGTTAGTAAACTCATCTGAGCCTTTTTCAGCACAGTGCATTGTGATTGGCCTCATGTGAATACTGTTCGGATTTTAATTTTTTTTTCAGCAGTCAGAAAATCCTGATGATAAAGAAACAACATCATGTTTTAAGAAAATTTTCCCGGGCTTGAATCAGCAGGTTGGATCTTTGTCACCGAAATCCAACTCTTAATTTTTCCAGAATATTTCAGTATAGACACGATGAAGCAAAACTGATTTCTCATTGGCTTTGAACTTTTTTTTCCTCTGTGGTCCTATGGTGTCCTTATTTTTCCCCTATTGTTAATCAATTAAGTAACATTAATTACAAATAAAGTTTTCCTGACTCATATTTTATCACTGTGGATTCTTTGACTGCAGGCAATATGCTGGCTGCGAGAAGCTGACACAATCTGTTCTATCATTGTGACATGAACTTTTTTCATCCTTGTGAAAACAATTAGAGACCTCCATTACATTCATAATACATTCTAATGTCGTATGTTGTACATACAGCCCGTTTGATGCATAATTTATTTTTTAAAAGGGAATACAGCCAATAAAGATTAAACATTTGCTATTCCTTGGTGTCATGCTGTTGCAGCAGTGTCTGCATAGGATCCCCTACATTTTTCAAAATATTTTATTTCCAGATAATGAAAGGTTGGCATTTTATGAGAAATGTAACTGCATGCAAGTGCTGTTCTTGTGTAGATATCTCAGAGCACTGATGCTTTGGATATGTCAGAACTGATTTATCTTCAAATGTTCAACAGATGTTAAAGATTGTATTTTCTGTGATTTTTCAAAATACTGTATTGTTGTTCAGATCACAATAGTTTATGGACAGCGTGATGGCACAAACTTTAGGATGACTGCTTTATGAATCCTGCCCCCTGGATTTGAGCCCTGCACGTGGCTGCTGTCTGTGTGGCGATTGCACAATCTCCCAGAGACCGCAGGGGTTTTCTCTGGCTTTTTGGCTTTCCTGCCTCTTTCCCGTAGACCTGCATGGTCAGCTGTGTCCACTAGTTGATTCTGAAGTGGATTAATAGATTAGTTCATCAAATGTTTTTCTGTTAGGACTGTTGTCTGTTATGACAATGATTGTGTGCTCTTTGGTTGGTGCCATATACAGTGTAAAATATATGATTGATCTTAGCCTCTCAGCTTAGTATTGTATCCGTTAATTAGTGATATTCATATAAACTGTACCAAATATTTAATTGTGATAGGTTTTCTTGATAATTTTCCTTCAAACTGCATACTACAGTTGAGTTCTGAAAATTAACATTAGCAGCAAATTTATCACAGTGCTGGAACTTATATACATGCAAGAATGTGGCTAGATTCGATGGACATGAGGTAATTTACACTAAGAAAATTGTAAAATACGTTTCTGCTTCACATTTAAATTCATTGCTTATATTTAGCACATATACATAACTTGAAACTAAGTCTTGGGGTTTAAAGGAAAGCTCTTCTACTGTGCTTAATTTGTTTTGGTACTATGAGAGATCATCAGTCTGCAATACATTGGTGAAAATAACGCTTCCCCTGCTCCCCACTGTGTCCGTATTAATTCAGCTCACTGGAGTCATTTGCATTATCAGTACAAACAACATTTAAAATATATGCATATTAACCTGCCTATAAAAATAGCACATGCAAAAACTGTAGATTGGTAATCCATTGCATTATTTGGGTATTAGTCATTTGCTGCTGACAATAACGACGAAATAGATTCACAGCAGTTGGTTCATTTAAGTGGTCACATTTAAAAAAAAAAATCGAAAAGAGAAAAACGGAGGTGTCTTGTAATGAGCTACATACTACTTCAGCTCAGATTATCTAAACACGACAGCAATCTAGTTAGCATTGACATCCCACAACATGCTGATGTTGGTAGGCTTCGGATGGCTCTTTCTTTTCACGTTCTCCCTTTTTTCATATGGTAAATATACAATACCTGCATAATTTGATGGCTTTTAAAAAAGTGTTCCGAATCTATCTGAGTCATTTTTAATGAAAAGGCACAAATGCAACATCCATCCATCCATCCATTTTCTTTATTAATTTACCCAGAGAAGGTTTGCTTCAAAGCTGGAATCTTTCACAGCAAGCATCTGCTCTCAAACTTGAACACTGGATCAGTGAGGAAAGTACTGAATACAAACAGTAAAGATGTAAACAACACCTCACAGCAAGCTTTGTTTTACTTCCTAATGATTCAGGATAGTGATTCTATATCAAAAGGAACAATCACATTTATGCTATTACTTCCTCTGGCACACTGCAATTAAGACAATATAAATGCACAGTATTAAAATGATAAAGCCAAAAATAAGAGCTTGTCAAAGTTATTTTTAAAATGGGTTGATTGCAAACTTTTATTATTTTACAGTTTTTTTTTCCATTGCCCATCAGGATGTAGTCACTGGAACACTATGACTGAAGACAGAAAGGATGTTTTAAATTCACCGGAGACCAGTGGGGAAGATAATAGTCACCAGTGGCACCAGCCAGTCTATTAATCTGAGCCAAGTGTATATCATTTTATTTCTGAAATTGTCTCAGCCTCTTATAAATGTTGATAGATTAGTCCAATAGTTTAAGCAGAAGAAGGTAATAACTGAAGAGACTTGTTTATTTAGTGCCTGTATTTGAATACTGGGCTGGAGTGGCATCCTTTGTAAAGTGACATATATCTGTCACTGCCAAATTAGGGCATCACCATCTCAGCAATCTAAAAATGGGGTAAAGTTTTAAAATGAAGTGATGATAGGTAACACTAATGTAATAGACTTAGTATGTATGGATAGATGTCGTTTAAGGTCCATGACAATTTTATTACTATATAACACAGTGAAATGTTGTCTGTATATATTTAGGTCAAATGTAATCTTGGTTTCCCTAAGACCAGAGTGACTGCATAGAAATGAATCAGTAACTACCTGTGTAACTGCAGTGTATGCATGGCTCCTAACGGTGTTCATGCTGTGCAACCATCAGCCACTGGCTTTAATTACTATTTCCATGTTAATTAATAACTGTTTTGTTATTTGGCATATTGCCATTCTGTGCAGAGTTCTGAGCCAATCTGCTAAGGAGGGTCATAAGAAAATAAATTTAAATTGAAAATTATCTTGAGTACCAGTATGGATTAGTAGGTGTTCATTTATATTTCACAGATAATCACATTCTTGCAGTACCTGTACCGTTTCTTAGGTGCAAAGTAAATATGAATGCAGAACTGGTCCATGGAGACATTTCATTAGCAGCTCTTTTCTTCTTCTTGTTAGTTTTCATGTTATGTCCTTTACTGAGAGATCAAAAGGTACACAGAGGTCTCAGCAAGGATAACCAAACACTGCTGGCTCTAAGAACCAAAGCCTTCCCCTTAATTAGAAAGAAAACGGACTAAGAGCCTTTCTTTTTCAAGCAGGCAGCACAGACTTGATTACTTCAGGAAGAAAAGGTCTTGTGAGACTCGTATGTGAACTGCTTCTGTATGGTATCCTGTTGGTGAATGTGCAATCTGCAAATGGCAAGCCTAATGAACGTCACTTCCAGGTCAATCTTTGTGACTCACAATTAATTGTGCAGAGCAGCCAGCTGACTCAACGTGCAGCGAGAAAGTGGGACACGTGTGCCTTATGGTTATTTGCCTTTGAAATTCTGATGTAGATGGTTTCTCCATGTGCAACAACAGAACCCATTTAGTTGTATTGAGCCTTTAAGCTCAAGTGATGAATTTCATAACAATATCAACAAACACAGGAGAGTGCACCCTGAGCCTCATATTATCACTAACGAACATTACCTTCATTAAAATTGTAAATAAGGCCTGTGTGAATAAATTTTATCCTCATTGTGGCACGTGTTATTTGCCTAATTACTATATTACCAATAGTAACAAATAGTGTTGTTTTGTTGTATTGTTTCATAAATTGTGTTTGTATATTTTAGTGTAAATGAAATATTGTAGAATTACTTGATAACTTTGTATATTTAAAGTTGAACGAGTTGCCAATACACTTTTAATACATTGATTCTAAAAACTGCAAATAGCCATGTCTCAAATTAGTTTAATATGATACTAATATATGATAACTCATATTGACTAGTTTATTCACACATCTATTCATTTATTTTTTAAAGCGTAATTTTTGTGGTGTACCTATCATGTACAAAGGAACAGCCAATCCTGAACCTGCCCCAGTCCATTATAATCCAAACTACTGCGCATATCGACATTCATTTGACTGGAGCCAACGTGAAATTGCCAGTCATCCTAAATTAGATGTTTTTAGGGTGTGAGAGAAAAACACAGCAACCAGAGGGAAAAAATAGAAATAAGAAGAAAATGAAAACTCCACACAGAGAGTAGACAAGCTTGGTTTTAAAATGAGGTTTCTTGAAATTTTAAGACTGGTGCTAACCACAATGTCACTCATTCAGGACTTTGAATAATTATGGAGAGAGACCACCTGCACAGTGACTCTATCAAACAGAGTCTGTCATTCTGGGATACCTCCTTCTCTTTCGCAGTAAACATAATAGAATTAGTTAGGAATCTGTGTCTAAGGTGGAATACACCGCACCCAGAACATGGCCTCAGTAGTTTTCAACTGAATCAAGGAGCTTCAACCTACCATGTAATCATAAATTTACGTTTATTTGCTTGAATTTTATTTCTTAGGTTTAGAAAAAAGTACCTAGAAGTTCACTATCCACTTACTATTTGTCATTCTTCTAAAATATGTGACAAAGGAACCTGTCTACAACCATAACCCAGAACAAAATGCACCATAGTACTTAGTGTTTTGTGAAAGGTTCTCATCTTTTGCAAGATATGGGCATCTGAGATGTTGCTCCGCTGGCAGCAGTGTTATTTAGGTTTTTTTTTATTAGCATCTGCTCCAGCTGACAACAAATATGGAAGCAAAACTGAGAGTAAGGTGAGCAGCAAGAATTCACCGTTCTCAGGTGAGATAACGGAATCAAGTGTGGCCTCTTCATCCCTACTTTCAACTACTGCCAACACCCCTTGTGAGTCAACAGAATCAACTCCAACAGGATATGTAGCTCTGCTTTCAGAGCACCAAGAAGATCGAAACAAGCTATCTGAGCTGAAAGCAATGATTACTGTACTCAGGAAAAAAAATAATTCATGTAAAGGAGGATATACACAAGAGAACAGACAAAACTGACATTAAAATAGACAGAAAAATGGACAAGCTGCTTCAGGAAACAAAAGATCAGGAGGTATATTTAAGCAATAAATGATGTAAACCTTAAAAAAGTTCTGGCTCGTATTGATGAAAAAATACAAGGAAATTTAAGCAAAGCTAAGAATAAAATAACAGTAGTTGGTGATCACTTGGAAGAAGTTAAGCAAATGCTTATGACTCGTATTGAAGAAGTTGAACAATTGATATCTGCCGATGACAAAAAAGCAACTGCTGTAGAATCTGAATTCAAAGTGCTCGGTGATAAATTAGTTGCATTGGAAGACAGACATAGAAGGAACAACATCAGAATCGAAGGTCTCCCAGAAAACCGTGAAAGCCTAAACCCAGTGAAATTCATAGCTAAATTATTTTTAAAATAACTGAAGAGGACTTTAAATCAAATTCTGAGATCTCTGCAACTTATCGTATACGTAGTTCAAATGCCTCAAAACCGAGAAGCCTGATTGTCCGATTCAAAAAACTACAGGTTAAAGAAAATGTGATGTTGATGTTGAGGAGATTATATTTGAAATTAACCACATTTGTATTTTCCCAGATTTCTTCCCTTTAACAGTTGCTAAATGAGTTGCATTCTACAGCACTAGCTGAAATCAGATATTTTTTTCCAGCCAAATTGAAAGTGATTTCTGATGGCCAATTCTACATCTTTAGTTGTCCTGAAGAAGTGTAAAAAGAGCTATAAAGACCGATCCGACATCTTCCTGAATAAGAACATGAGTCATTTTGTTTCCTGGTAATACAAACATGCTACTTGAAATGCAACATATTCTGTACCTATACATTCTATTTCCTTTTTTTTTTACAGTTGCTATATTGAAATTTACTTTATTAAATATATATTATATACATATATATTATATAATATTTTTTGTTTTATTTCCTAAGGGGACTGTTTAACATCATTCATTAATTTCATTGTATTTGGACTGCGCTATCATAAGATATCTCAATTTTAATTTCAATCCTATCTACACTTCTGCTGGGAGTTTGTTTTGTTTTGAACATGCTCTGACTCTGGACATGTCAGATAACTGTGACTTGGTGAAGTGTGTTCTAGCCTCAATTGGGGATGCAAATAGGGGATTGAGGCAGAGAGAGCAAGTTACTTCTAATCTATCCTTTTTATCAAAACAACCAACAAGTGTCAACTAAGGCTGGGCGGTATCCAAATTTTGATACCGTCAAACCTCCTCCCTATTTTACCTCGGTATACGGTATTACTGTGAATAATAAAAAAAATGTGACGTAAGGCTCAGACAGCGTCACCAAACTGTTGGCTTGTGCCTAAACCGTTCAGAAACTGAATATCAAACACTAATACTGAAACAATAACAAAATAACATGCAGAACAATATTAACAACTTTTATTAGCAACAAATAGCAGTTTATAAAAAAGTGCAAATACAACAGTCAAACAGAATTAAATTAACATAAACATCCAGAACAGTTTTCGCACGGAGACGCGCACACAAATCAATTAAATTAAATCACACCGCCTGAACAACTTTTAATAACAAAGAAGAGCAGCTTATAAAAAAGTGCAAATAGACCCACAACAGTCAACCAGAGTTGAATTAACATAAACATCATCCATATTATAAAACGTATTGCAAAGCAATAGTCCTAAACAAAAACTTCTTTCCAGTCTTCTTTCCAATATTGTTTTTAACATAAACCAAATAAAAATACCTGAATCAATTAAATAAATAAAAATAAACACATTGCGAATAGGAACGAATGGCAAGTGGCATCAATCTAGTCAAGATTTTTCGCTAGAAAAACCAGCATGTTTACTTTGTCCGGCTTTAACAGGGCACGTTGTGGACCGACAACTTTACCTGCGGTGCTGAAAACCCGCTCCGATGGTGTGCTTGTGGCACAGACGCACAGGTACTTTCGTGCCACTCGCGACATCTGGGGAAAACGCCAGCAAGATTGTCCGCTGTATGACTCTCAGGAAAATACGTAGTTTGGAGGTATTTAGATTCAAGTTTCCAGTCAGGTGTAATAGTATGGACAGTCAGAGACATATATGGTGTCATGTTAACTGACGACCACATGTCAGTTGTTAAGGAATAACTGTCTGCCGCTGACAGCTGCACTTGAACATTGTCTCTAACTTTACTATATAAATGTGGGACGGCTGTTTGTGAGAAATATTTCCGTCCAGGCAGCTCGTACTGGGCATCTAGGACCTTTACCATGTCCGTAAAGGACTTTTTTTCCACCGTGTGGAAAGAGACCATTTCCTTCGCCAAGTATTTTGTCACTGCATCAGTACAGGTTTTCCAACAGACACTGTCCCTTTTGTACTTTGTTGCTTTCCCGAAGGCCCCCATTATCGTCGGCTGCATACTGGCGGTGGACCTAGATGTTGTTGGTCCTGGCGTTGAAACTGTTGCACTGAGTGAACTCGGGTCCATCCTCGCAGCAGTGAGTGGATGGTGGTTTCGTGTATGCGACCTTAGGTTCGAGGTATTTCCATCTCTCGCGGTCACCTTTTTGTTGCACAATTTGCAAATTGCCTCGTCCGTATTTACCGCCTCTCCCTTCTCGTTCGGTCGAAACCCGAAATACTGCCAAACTGCAGAAGTTGTGTTCTTTTTCGAGACCAGGTCACTTGGTGCGCGACTCGCCATCTTTCCCCACCTCTCTCTTTCTCCTCCACGCTGTCACGTGATGACAACCACGCATACGCATTTTTAGGCATTAAATAAATTATATTTAATATTTAATCCTTGTCTCCCATATAAGTGCATTGTTTTTATAATGGTATAACGGTATTGAAACTGATACCGTTGCTATTTTTAGATCCCGCAGGATACCATATTACCGTATTACCGCCCAAGCCTAGTGTCAACATAATAATAGGCTCCTTAGCCATAATGCTTGCCAATAATATAAAATTAATGTTAAACTATTGTAGGAAACAATGTACTACCTTTACTTACGATTAGAAAATGTCCTCAAAAGGTCAGAAGTGCTGTCTCTCTGAGCAAACAGTGAACTTTATTTGCTGGAATGTCAAAGGTCTTGTGAGATTTTTTAACTCTTTTGAGACCCCCAATCCCCCCCATTGGGGCGACATAATCCAAAACGTGATTGACGCGTCTGTCAATGTCAAGAGTTGCTGGTCTGACGTCGGGGCAACCACAGGTTCACAGTGCCCAGCAGGTTCGGAGTGCCACAGAAGCAACGGCAAGCTCACTGCCTACTTGTGCAACGCATCTGTCACCCCATGGGTGATGAGGGAAACACTATAACTATATCTGCCCATTTGCTGTGTCTGTGTGTAGTAGAGTGATAGCTCCCACTGCAATAAATAATCTTGTTGTTCCTGCTTCATGTTGAATAAAGCTGATTTTCCTGAAATCCTTAGACTCGGCCTCTTCTTTTGGGTGCAAGGCAGCAACTCAAGCATCACAGTCTCAATCACGATCTAAAGAGAAAAAAAAGTATTTTCTGACCTAATATGTCTAAATGCCAAAATAGTATTTTTACAGGAGACTCAATTAATAAGTAAGGACCAGTTTCAGTTGCAAAGAGATTGGACTGGCCAAATCTTTGACTCCAGATATACAAAGAAAACTAGAGGTGTGGGGATTTTAATACATAAAACAATCCCGTTTGTAGCGTCAGATGTAATATCTGATACTAAAGGATGATATGTCCTGGTGATGGGTAGTTTATTTAAATCTAACATAATTTTGATAAATACAGTATCTATTCAGTATCCTAATGTGGATGATATGGACTTCATCAAAAATTAATTTGCATTGTTACTTAACATGAACACTCATAAATTTATTATGGCCAGTGACTTTAATTGTGTTTTAAATCCAGACCTGGACAGATCTTCAACTACAATAGCGATGATATATAATACTGCAAAAATAATTACACAGTTTGCAATGGATCATAACTTATTAGACCCATGCAAATTTTAAAATGCATATTCAAGAGCATATTCTTTCTTCTCATCAGTTTATCACAGTTACTTAATAAATGATTATTTCTTTATAGATAATAATTTATTGCCTACTATCAAATCTTGCAACACTACTGTTATCTCCAACCACGCCCCTCTGACCATGGAGCTTAAATCACTATGTCCTACACACTCATTCCATAGCTGGAATCTTAATCCCCTGTCATTAACAGATAAGAACTTTACAGAGGTCATAGCCAAACAAATTGATTCTTTTTTTAGAGACAAACGCACCCTCAGAGGTCTCTGCAAGAATATACTGGGAAACTCTGAAGGTTTTTTTTAAGAGGACAGACTCACACAAGTAAATTGGAAACCAAAAAGGTGTCAGAGTGAAATCACCAGAATAGATCAAGAATACTCCAGGTCTCCAAATGAGGCACTTTATAGGGAAAGACAGGTTCTGCAATCAGAATTTAACCTCTTGACAACAAATGAAAAGGAAAAGCTTATCTTTAAATCACAACATTATTACTATTAACACAGATAGAAGACTAATAGGATTTTAGCTCAACAAATCAACAAGCAGGAAGTTTGCTACACAATAACAGAAATTATAAACACGATGATAAAATCATTGACCATAAAAATATATTCCACACATTTAGAGAATACTATAAGTCCTTATATTCTACTCAGTTTAAAGAAAATAAGTTGCTACCAGTTTTTGGTGTATTACAAATAACACAGCTAGACAAACCTCTCACTCTCAGAATTACTGGAGGCTATAGACTCACTCCAAAGTGGGAAAGCAACAGGCCCTGACACCTGCTTAGTGGATTTTTTTTTTATAAAAAAAAATTCAAATAAGTTAACTCCAATATTATTAGCAACATTTACATAAGCTAGAGTCAACAAAACTCTACTTCAAACTTTTCGCCAAGCATTAATTACTGTCTTTTCAAAGAAAATTAAGGATTTGTTACACTATAAATATTATAGACTAATTTCATTTCTGAATAATGATGTTAAGATACTCTCCAAAGTTCTAGCTAGAAGGAATGAGAAAGTGCTTCCTTCGGTAATATCACAAGACCAAACAGGATTTATTAAAGGCAGACACATAGCTTCTAATCTTTGATTTAATCTTTGGTTTAATGTAATATACTCACCCATAAAATCTAACACACCAAAGATCTTATTATCTTTGGATGCAGAAAAAGTATTTGACACGGTTGAATGGGACTACCTATTTACCACATGGCACAAATTTGGGTTTGGCTCAAATATACGTGCATGGACAAAACTACTTTATACCAGTCCAGAAGTCTCTATTTGCATTAACATTATTTCAAACTACTTCAAACTAGAACATGATACTTGACAAAGATGCTGCCTATCACCATTGCTCTTTGCAATTGCCATTGGCGATTTATTTTCGAAATGTGTCAGAGATCAAGGGAATAACTAGAGAAGTTCTTAAACAGAAAACATCACTATATGCACATGATGTGGTACTCTATATACTTTATCACACCCACAAACTTCCATACCAGTAGTCCTTAATGCACCAGCAGAATTTCAGAAGATATCTGGACTGGATTAATTTGAATAAAAGTGTGCTTCTTTTCACTAAACTCTCTAGCACAAAATATTACACTGGACACCTTCTCAAATATTTTAGCAGACCAGTTTAAATACCTAGGGGTAAACATCACAAGTAAATATAAAGATCTTTTTCAACAAAAGTTTGTGAACAGATGGTCTACCCTCCATTTTACATAAGCAAGGAGAATCAACATTGTCAAGATGAACATCCTTCCTTCTTTTTCTACTTCAGAGCATCCCGATATACATTAATAAATAGTTCCTTAAGAAATTAGACTCCTTAGAAATTATAACCTCATTTATTTAGAATTCGAAACATCCACAAATCTAAAGGGTGACTCTATAACAACCTAGGGCAGCAGGAGGCATGGCACTACCCAACTTTTAATTTTATTACTGGATGGCAAATATACAAGCTAAAAAGCCATGTAATTTGACACAAATTAATGAATACTCATAAGCCTCATCACTAACAGAAATAAATTCTTTGCTATACTTCTTTATAATTCCTGCTCTATGCCCCAGTAAATACAAATTATCATCAATGCACTAATAATCCAGTTGTCCATCAATCACACAGAATATGAAATCAATGCAGGAAGCACTTTAAGGCAGAGAAGCTCTTATCTGTTGCACCTTTACATGATAATCACCGTTTTCTACCATCTCAAACCTGCACAGTATTTAACCTTTGTAAAACGTTCATGATTAAAATACTTAGAGATTTGTATATACATAATGTCTTTGTAACTTATGAACAATTACACTTCAAACTTAACTTCCCATCAACACAATTTTTACAATATTTTCAAATCAGAAACTTTGTTAAAAGGACCGTTTTTCCCCTCACCTCCCACTCAATTCTTTTCCAGAAGAAATACTGATCAGTCTTAAAGACTCAGACAACATCTCAATAATATACAAAAAATTTTAAAGTTCCTTCCTTTCAAAGATCCTAGGGGATGGTGGGGAAATGATCTTCCACTTAACATCTCAGAAAAGGAGTGGAAGGCAGCCATGCATAGAATAAACTCTAGCTCCATTTGCAAAAAGCATTCAATCATTCAACTTGAAATCTTTTACTGAGCATATTTATCTCAGTTAAAATTATCCAAAATATATCTAGGCCAAGATTCAACCTGTGAATGTTGCAGTCTAGCTCCAGCCTCACTGGGCCACATGTTTTTGATGTGCACCAAATTAACATCAGTCTAGATGCCTATCACAGCCTTGGGGTCACAATCACTCTTAACCCATTAACAGCTGTGTTTTGTGTACTCCAGGATGGGCAAATGGAGAAGGACAAATTAACTGTAACTGCTTATACCACACTACTAGACTTATCTTGCTCAACTGGAAGAATCCCAGCTCACCTGTTATAAGTCATTGGGTAACTGATATTCTTTACTGTTTGAATTAGAAAACATTTAATCCTCACTTAGAGGACCTGCTCAAACCTTTTTAAAATATGGCAAGATCTAATTCATACAATTTTAGAAATAGCTTTTACATAGGTGTGAAGGATATTCTCCCTCCGTTGTTGTTTTTAAAGATTTGCTCTTGCTGTAGGCTATTCTGTCTCTCTCTCTCGGGTGGGGTTTGAATTCAGGTTTGATAAGTTTGACTCCACTGTATGTAATGTTATTTTCCTTGATGTAAAAGTAAGTCATGATCATATGGAATGTTGTTTTCTTCAAATAAAATCTATAAAATTAAATTTAAAAAAGAATTGTTTTCTAACATACACACACATGGATACTGGCACAGATCGCCTTAAAGTCCCACTGTTAGGTTACTTGTAGTGCAGTCGTTGGAATTACTTCCAGAGCCAGGAATGATTAATTGAAGTGCTGGTGCTCTCCTTCCAAGAAGTCCCCATATGTTCTCTATATCCTTCAAACTCTGGGGAACTACTCAAGCAAATATATCCCATTGCCTCTTGGCAGCCATTTACTCACACTGTGTGGACACTGTGGGGTCTGCATTTTTTAGATTACTTTGCCTTGTGCTGCTTTGGCACAACCCTTTGGAAAGCAGTCAAGTAATGAGATAAGATCTGCCCAAGAAGGAGTTCACTTTGGGTGTACAGTATTGTTGCTTATTGGGGAGTTCCTCTAAACAAAACACCACAATGAGGCTTCAAATGTAGCTATAGAGCTGGCCTTCAAACTGTCTAATATATATTGAAGTACTAAAAACTATGTGTGATGACTTTCTGAGTTCCCAAGCATAACACTCCCATACATTGCCTACTAGAGGGGAAGTAACCAAAAAACACAAGTAGCAGAAGTAACAGAAAATAAATGAGCTAACTAAATCAACAATTATAACATAAATATTAGCTTAAAAAATGGGTATAAATTACATGGAACAGGGGTTTATATAGCAGCCAGGGATGAAACTGAGACTGGAATATGACACTGTTGCAAAAGGCAACAGAAGAGAGAGGGTACATCAACATTCAGTTTGTGTAACAGAAAGGGAAAACGAAGAATCTTTATACAATAAAAATTATTTCACAAAATTCTCTGTAGCAAAAAAGCTAAAAGAACCACAAAAGACATAGAAGGAGTTGTCTTGAAAAATAGGCAATCCAGAGACAACCAAGTAAAACCTCGATTATCAGTCACTCGAGTCCTCATCAGTCAATGTTAACCATCAGGGCCACAATACCTATTACTGTAGAACTACTGCTATGCTGTACACTGCAGCTCTGTAGTGTCAGTTACATACCTTCAGTTTTAATAGCATTTCATAGCTTATCTCTTTTGTTATAATTAATCTACTATACATTCTTATGGACAATAAACATAAGCATGTGGTGCTGGAATTGTCACAAAAAATTAAAGTTATTAAATGTTTATGAAATGGCAAAAGTGCTTCAAGTATCGCTGCAGTTTATGGAGTAGGAAGAACAACAATGAACAATATAAAGCGTGATGCCGACAAAATTGAAAGACATGTTGAAAGTGGAAAGCACTAACAGTAATGTTATGCTGTATTAATGTTAATGTTCTTCTGTGCAGTAATTTTCTTTTTAAATTCTATTATTTTTTGTTAATATATTGTGATACACTGTGTGGAGCAGAAAGGGTGGAATGCTATGTAACTGGTGGGACTGGATGAAAGTCTTCTGTTCTGCAAGGGGCGAACACACCTATTAGGAAATGAGTGACAGGAGAAGTAAGGAGAAAAAGGAAGGTGTGGTGGAAGGAATTTGTGAGTAGGAAAACAGGAGACAATAAGCAGGAGTGTATGCTGAAAGACAGAAGTGAGTGGCCGGAGATAAACTGAATGGTAGGGAAAGCTTTCTTTTATTGTTTTGGATGTGTGCTCCGTAACCCAGATAATGGAGTATAAAACAGGGCACTATCTGTAAAGGAATGAAGACTCCAAGTAAAACGTAGTAAACTCCAGGGGCCTCATGCATGACGCCGTGCGTAGAATTTGCACTATAACATGATGTAAGCACAAAAGTGGAAATGTGCTTACGCACAAAAAAATCCAGATGCATAAATCTGTGCGAACCTCAACTTCCACGTTCTTCCGCTCCATAAATCCCAGTCAGCGTGAAAAGTAACGTACGTGCACACGCCTACTGTCCCGCCCCAACTCCTCCCAGAATTACGCCTCTTTGAATATGCAAATCAATATAAATAGCCCTTAAGATCAGCCTTCTGTG
Source organism: Erpetoichthys calabaricus (assembly GCF_900747795.2). Classification (NCBI taxonomy): domain Eukaryota; kingdom Metazoa; phylum Chordata; class Cladistia; order Polypteriformes; family Polypteridae; genus Erpetoichthys; species Erpetoichthys calabaricus. The sequence goes on along the minus strand of NC_041397.2, from coordinate 99,970,321 downwards.
AAAAGACAATGGCAAAAGCATGGGGGAAAATAGAAGAATTTCAGCGAATTCCAAGTGGAGACAAGGAAAAACATACTATTTGTTGGTGGTATAAACAGTAAACAGTGGTATAAACAACAAAAGGAGGTTGATCGAGTGACATAACGTGTCGGAGAAATTTAAAAGCTCAAGTTCACAAAGTTGCACAGTGCCCAAAATAAAAAAGAAGTTGTCACATATCAAAGTCGCCGTGAAAAGGCGAGTCATAGCCCACCGTCTGAGTGTCACATGAAAGCTTATTAGTGTACAAAGAAAAAAAAAAGGCACGCAGTGGGGAAAAAAGCATGAAATGTCAACATTAATCTCTAAATTTCCACTTTAATCACATAGTTTATTTTGTCATTAAAGTAGAACATCATAAACTTCATCTTAAAATCGTTTAATTTACTAGTTTCTCAATTCCATCGTAACCAAAGTAGCACATTAAATGCTTTGTTTTGCATTTGATCTTCTATGTGCTGTATGTGTGTGAATCACTACGTGCTTCTGGGCTTTCTCTTCCTCCGACAGGACACAGAATCCATTACATTCGTAATATTACAGCTCTCTGAATAATTAAAATACTGAGATGTATACATGATATCATTTTCATGATGATAGGAGTTAAAGCATGTTATTAAACATGGGAACACGGTGGCGCAGTGATTGTTCATGTCTCACGCAAGATGCTTGCTGTGCCATGTGCGACCTTCGATGAAATACTTTATTGTAGCAGTACTGTCTCTTTCAAACGTACTAACTTCCAATTCCTGTCCTTACTTTTCTTTCCCAATCGCCACACAATCAGCTCTGTAATAGTCGTTAAGCCATCTGTAAGCTTAGAACACCGATTCTTAACTTTTAAGGAACATTGAAATATTTTCGTAGTACGTATTTAATTAAACTATCCATCTATCCTTCAAGTGTTGTGTCAGCACCAGCAAGAATACAGCTCGAGGCAGGAACAATCCGTGAACGAAGCATCACCGGCTCGCTTGCGATGCGGCACCATGTAGTTAAAGTTAAAGTTTTATCTGTATAATATAACAAAACATATTTTGCTGCATTTCATCTTAAAAATGATATCATCATAATATGTAAATATGCGCTTTATAAAGTGGCTCAGGTTGTGCAATATTATAACTGTATCGCAAGTTTACAGTGAGGTAATTAGATAGATAGATAGATATTGTACTTATAAGTACAAACAGTTCTACAAGGAGCACTTGATGGACTGATTGAGTGCGTTTAGAGTTCTTGGGATGAAACTGTTTCTGAACTGCAAGGTCCATACAGGAAAGGCTCTGAAGCTTTTGCTGTATGAGAGCAGTTCAATAAACAGCATGGCTGAGGCAGCGTTTAATTGATGCTGTATACCAGGGGTGGGCAAAGTCATTCCTGGAGGGCCGCAGTGGCTGCAGGTTTTTGTTCCAAAATGTTACTGGATGACCAGTAACCACAGATACAGTGTCTAGTGATGAATAAAATACCAGCGATTACAGAGTCTGGTATCCCATACATACAATTCATACAATGATCCAATAAAAAATGCATGAATTAAAGCCCAGACTTGTATAGTCTGATAGCAGCAGGAAGAAAACATCTGTGAAAACGTTTCCTCCTGCAACAGGGGAGTAGAGGTCTGTTGCTCATTGTAATCTTTTGGCCCTGCAGCAGCTTGTGGAGTGAATTGGAAGGGATCTTCATAATTGATAACACCCTTGCCAGCATCCTCCTCTCTTCTATCACCTCCACAGTGTCCAGTTTCACCCCAAGGACTGAATTGGCCTTTCTGATGATCTTGTTCAGTCTGTTAACATGCTTACTATAATACTGCTGCCCCAACACACCCAGCATAAAAGATGGCAGTCAGTACCACAGAGTCACAGAAAGTCCTCAGCAGCAGGCCTTTCACATCAAATGACTTCAGCCTCCACAGAAAACAAAGATGTCTCTGGTCCTTCTTGTACAACTTGTCTAAATTCTGCTCCCATCCCAGCTTATTGTTCAGGTAAACACCAAGGTAATTATAGGTCTTAATAATCTTGATTTCCTCACCCTGGATGATGACAGGAGCCGGAGAAGACTTCTTCTTCCGAAAGTCCACCACAAGCTCCTTTGTTTTCTTGGGTTTTAGTTGGAGACAGTACTGATGCAACAATTACACAAAGTTACTCACCAGAATTCTGTATTCTTCTTCCTTCATTTCACTAATACATCTAACAATAGCTGTGTCATCAAAGAACTTATGAAGGTGACACATTTTGGAATCATACCTGAAATCCGAGGTGTAAAAAGTGAAAAGTAATGGAGCAAGTGCAGTCCCCTGTGGAGCACCTGTACTGTTATTTGTTCTCTCCCTAATCTCATGTACAGCGGCCTGTTAGTCAGATAGTCTAAAATCCTGGAATGCCCAGGGCACATTCTGTTGGGAGCAGATTATGGCTTAAGTCTAAATCCCTTTGTTCAAGAGCTCTGTTTTCTTCAGTAATAGACAATAAAACTGTTCTGTTGTTACTCATCCACTTGGTCAGGTGGAATCCTCATCTGGAGCATAGAGCTTGGAGATCTTTCGCCAACTTTATTGCTTGATCTTCTGTTGCCACTTACTTTAAGCAGTCATCTACATTGAAATTATAAAAGTGTAATTTACCTCAATCTTTTACAAATGCTTTGTTCACAGCATAATCAAATGCTTTTATAAAAGGAATATACACCGCCATCAAATATTGAAACTTCTATATGGGGTAAATGAAGAAGGTTAAACTTACTCCTGTCTTTGAGCATGTCTTGATACTCCTCATATCTACCAGTTTGCTTATGAGAGTCACTAGGTGTCACTGCATGGCCAGCATCATCATCTTCACGTGGTGTGGGTTTAGGTATTAGGTGTTCCTTGCTACTGTGTCTTTCATACACTTTTAATCTTGCTCTGGATTCTGCAATTTCCTCCTCCCTAGTTTTTTTTTAACTTTATCGTAATTTCGTACATCTATTTAAGGCTCTCAATGTCTGTCATATTATTAGAGAATTCATCCCAGTTCTTTTGCATAATCTCCTTAAGGCGATCAAACTCTTGCTTGCTCCCTGTGGATGTTGGTAGGGACTCGCTGCATTCTTTTTTTCTTTCAGCGTGTGGACTAACACTTCCATGTTACTTTGCATATTCAAGGTTACTTATGACAACTAGAGCATTTGCCACACTTATTTCTTTCAGCACTGTCACAGTTCTTTGCCCTCCTTCTATACTCAATCATAGTCAGCTGGTTCAGCATGCACAGGTTAGCAAGTGGATAAGTGAATAATAAAGGCACAGTCCCTTGTTTTATCACAGCTCTTTTAGTTCAGGTCCTCCAATGGCAGTTTTCTGATTTATAATTTAGCTCTGTTTGGACTATTTTGAACCATTTGGAGACCTTTGCCAAAAGCAGCTACATTTACTGTATACCATTTTTAAAGTAGCTTTTCTGTTATCCATCTTTTCTCCTCCCAAACCCCTGACGGATAATCAAGGTTTTACTGTACACAGTTCGAGAGAGAGGCCAAAAAACAGACCAGAATCTAGAAATCCAACAAAAGCAAAATAATAATCACAGAGAACTCACCAACACCCAGCTCATACAATGTACTGCAAGGAAGTGTGTGTTACCTAAGCCTTTATAGTGCTGAAGGTAGTCCCATGACAGTGATGGACAGGTGGCCCCACCTCTTTCGGAACCACCCACAAAACACAAGGAGCATAGTAACACGAGCATAGATATAAAAATAAAAAATAATACATAAAACGAACAAAACACAGAATAATGCAAATAATAAATATAAATAGCATTATTAGCATAGGGTGGCACGGTGGCGCAGTGGGTAGCGCTGCTGCCTCGCAGTTGGGAGATCTGGGGACCTGGGTTCACTTCCCGGGTCCTCCCTGCATGGAGTTTGCATGTTCTCCCCGTGTCTGCGTGGGTTTCCTCCGGGCGCTCCGGTTTCCTCCCACAGTCCAAAGACATGCAGGTTAGGTGGATTGGCGATTCTAAATTGGCCCTGTGAAAACATAAAAAGATGTAATTGAACAAAATGCATGTGTGTATAGAAAATAGGACAGAGTGATGAAACTTGTTTGTGTTTGGCGTGCGTGACAAAAAGCATGTATACTTTCTGGAAGTTTCTTTTGATGATGTGTGTGACAAGAAAATATACCTTTAGGGTAATGACTTTACAAAAACTGGAAAAGTACAATGAGTCAGGATGCTATTTTTTGCTTACGTGGTCAACGATCAGGAGATTAGAAAGGTATAAAAGAACAAGGACATCTGCGCTCGAGGCAGATGAAGCGCGGTGTCCTAGGACTGTGTTTCTCTGACATTTTTACCCTTGCCTGGTATGTATTAATAAAAGGTTTTGACTAATTTTAATTTTCTTCTCTGTCTTCAGTCATAAAAAAGTGTCCACAGTTTTGGCGCCCGGACGTGGGGCAAGAGACGGCCGGTCGACTCCTCCGGCGAGACCATTTCAGTGATCCGTCTTACCAGCGGACTGCCGTTAACTTGAGATATCCGGCAGCAGAGCATGCAGCTCCGGCAAAAGTTAGGACTGCCCTGTCCTGAAACAGTTCTTGCGTGAGGAGCCCCTGGTCTCCTCTTTGCTACATCCACGGTGACTGAACGGATTTCCAGACAGAGCTTGCACACTTCCAGGCTGGGGTAAGCACCGGGGGATTTCCGAATATTTTTTTATTTTCTAAATAACGGGAGGGCGAGTTTCCTGTTGACCGTCTAGTCATACTCATATCTCAACGGGTTGCTTAAGGTGATGGAGACTTGAACCGAATCGGACACGAAGTCACCTGAGCTGGAATCCAGGGATGTGAGCGGACAGGCTAACGGGACGAGTAACGGGGTGGTATGGAAATATAAACCGAAAAGAGCATAGATTGCAGGATTGCTGTTAGGAACGGAATGACACGTAGCGCTATGGAAGATATGTAGCTATGGAAGATATGTAGCGCTATGGAAAAATAAATAAATCTACATACGGAAGAAGCAACAAAACCGTGTTCTCCTGGGAACTGGATCAGTTGATAGTTAGGTGTCTCCCCTTGAAACTAAGAAGGGAACAGTTTAGGTTTAGTGAGTGGCACACTTAATGCCTTGCTGATTCATACGTACAAGGGATTAGGCGAATCAGTATATAGTTGGAAAATTAAATACAGAACCCGGGAGGACAAGGGAACAAAATGGGAACTTATAACAGTAAGCCTGTTAATCGCCGCACAGGGGGATCAAAATCATTAGTGCTGGAGGGATTATTTTCGGAGGATCAACAGACGCCCCGTAAAAATGGGTCTCCTAGAAAATTTATAGAAAAGAAGACAGGTTTAGATTTATCCTATTATTTTTTTCCCCTCCTCAGAACCGACCTCAGACACCTCTATTATCCCCTCCTCTTTTCCCCATTCCGACTGTCCCCCCCTGCACTACAACTAGCAGAAGTTTCCCCTGATGAATCCCCAGGCACAGATCACTATGACTCACCCTGTACTACACAAACCCCCGTCTCTAAATGCACTCGAAGTCACAAACCAGCTCCAACTTTTTTCTCTTCTGATCTTTCACATTCACTTACTTGCCCTTTAATAGAAGTTCCCAATCCCCATTATAACCCTGCCCATCCAGCTGGACCCCAAAATCCCACAACAGTTATGATAAATCGGAATTGGGACATCCAAGAACTAAAAGATGTCGTGAATGCATTTCCAGATCCAAAGGAAGTAGGAGGACTAAAATTTGTTGAACAACTTGATCAGTTAGATAGCATGTATAAGCCTAATGCTGCTGAATGGACCCAGGTACTTCGTCGAAAGTTTGGGACCACATGGGCCACTGTTAGCAGGGGTGTCCGCAATGACATTCCATGGGTATGGAACCCAGCTTTAACTCGAGGACAGGGGATAGGTGGAGAAGGCGAATTTAACCCACAATGGGAGGCGTTGAGACAAAATATTGCAGAAAAATATAAAAAAGGAACGGACTGGTCCCTTATTTCTGCTGCAAAACAAAAGAGACACGAAATACCAGGAATGCTCCTGACCAAGGTCGAGGATATGGCTTTAGAGGAAGGAGACGAGGAAAAAGAAGGGGACGAGGACGAGGAAGAGGGCGAGGTGGTTTTAGAGCTCCTCCTGTTGACCACACTGAGAATCCTTTTATTCCCTCTCCCTTTAATTCCAATGCTAATTCCTTCTCTTGCTATGCTTGTGGTGAAACTGGACATTTTCGTCGGGAGTGCCCTAACAGACAGCAACAGCCCCCACCTCCCCTTATTCCACCAGTTTCCTCTGACACCCCTGACTAACAATACTGGCTATAGGAAAATGCTGGGACCTCCAGCCACTCTTTTCAACTACCTTTGCTCACTCATAATTCAGAGACTGATCCTTTACTGACATTGTTCGTTGATGGCACTGAGACTGTTTTCTTAATCGATACTGGTGCCACTCGCTTGCTGGCAAAGGTCCCTGCTTCAAACGAAAACTGTTACTGTGCTTCCTGCTTCTGGACAACCTCACCTTCTTCAAGTATCAAAACCTCTTCAAGTCCAGTCACGTCCTGGCGGACATTCCTTGTTCAACCCCCAAGTTGTTGTGTCAAATTACCCCTTACCCCAAACCCTCTTTTGCAGCATGGACTTTAGATATTTCCCCACACACCATTCTCCTCAAAGCCCTACATTCTTTTTCCCCTTGTTTTTTCCCAATTTACAGGCCCCTGACATTTTACACTGTACTGCCCAATACTTCCCTATAGAAGTAGACACCACCTGGCTAGAATCTTTCCTTACTTCTGGTATTTGCCCCGAAACCCTTCATATCTACTGTGTTTTTATTTCATCCACAAAGGCAGCTGCTTCTGTTCATTTTACATGCTCACAGCACATATATTATCTTGGCAAAATAGTGCCTCATATTTTTCCTTAGCTAAATCTCACACTGTTAAATGGGGGAAATAGGACCATGGGTGGAAAAATGCCTTGAAAGAACAGACTGGTTACAAGTTACTCCGGGTATTTTTGATACTCCTGACCATTTAATAACTAAAGTAGTGTTTCAAAGGATAGCCCATTGTGAGCCTCTGGTGATCCACCCGAAATCCTCCTTCCGCCCGCACCGTGCCCAATATCCTTTGTCTCCCGAAGCAGAGGCTGGCATCTCCGCCGTACATCCCGATCTCGTCAAACGCGGGTACCGCCGATGGACATGGACCGTCATGCCTCAGGGATACAGAGAAGCCCTTTGTGTTTCTGGTTAAGCTCTTGCCCAAAAATTTGGACGGCGTCTGGCCGGAAGTAGTAAATTTAAACGGCGTTTGGCCGGAAAACAGTATGTAGATGGAAATCGCGACGGAAGAAAATTGTACAATAGACACCCAGAAATTGTTGCTGTTTCTGTGGGAAAATGGCCATAAAGTTTCTAAAAGTTAAGCTGCAGCTAATCAAAACAACTGTAAAATCGCATTACAGCCACTACAGACAGTGGGTTCTAAATTTTACTGAAAGAGCACAGCCGTTGCAACAACTGGCTGAGAAGGCTCTGTAACCTCAAAATTTACTCTTTTATCTGCGCCCGCGCTAAGTTTGCCTGATCATTTCTCGTCCATTCACTTTGTTCGTGGACGAAAAGCAGGGATTTATGAATTCAGTACTGACGCAACAACATGGAGATAAACAAAGACCGGTGACTTATTTTTTCTAAAAAACTGGATCCAGTGGCCGCAGCACTTCCTCCGTGTCTTCGTGCTGTGGCTGCAACAACAGAAGCTGTATTAGCAAGCACGGATGTAGTTCTCATGAAATTTCTTCTGTCTTTTTCTTTTTTTCTTGTGACGTGTGTATTTGAGAGGCTGTTTTATGTTTGTTTGTCCTGAAGAGTGGAACTTGCTTTTCTTCAGAGTCCATTTGTTTCTGTTTCCTTTGCTGCATTGTTTTCAAATATAGTGTAAATATAGAATAATACTGGGGTGAAGTGTGTTGAAAATGGTTTGGGTGATTTTGTGTGTTATAGAGTGTATTAAAGGGATCCCTATGAGTATCAGAATGTACTCTGTACTTTGTCAAATGTTACAATTGAAAAATGGAGCACCCTCAACCAGTTACGCAGTGGTCCAAGGGGACCGCCTGCTGGAAGCAAATCAAATTTCATCAAGCTAAGTGCACAAAACAGCTGAACTCGTAGCACTCACTCAAGCATGTCAGCTGTCCGAAGGGAAGATCGTAACAATTTATACAGATTCCAGGTATGCTTTTGGAGTCTGCCATGATCATGGAACACTATGGAAACTAAGGGAATTTAAGACCAGTCCTGGAGAGCTCTAACTAAAAACTGAAAAAGATAATTATCGATTTGTGTGATTGGTTTAGCGCAAATGAATGTCTCCACTTTTGTTTAAGGCTTGTAAATATACAAAAGTATTTTTCCTTTTAAACCCTGATCAAGTTTGAAGGGAAAATGCTCTTTTAATAATATTACATGAGAAGGGAGACAAGTTTTTTGGCGATAAGCGGAATGTGTCTAATTGTGATATGAATGTGTGTCTAATTGTAATATGAATGGAAGTTGTGTATTTTAGGTACTATAAAGGAAGAGCATGGTGACGCAGTGGTCAGCACACTTGATACGAATAAAGGTTCAAGCACGTATGTTTTCCTTGTTAATAATAAGCATGAAGGAAAAGACGCGTTTAAGTATGTTGCATAGATAACCTTTAAGCATAAATTAAGACCAGTACTGGCAAACCCATCCAACATCAGAAATTGATCGAATCCCTTTTAGAAGTTATAACCAAACCATCGGAGCTAGCGATTGTTAAATGTCAAGCTCACACAGGAAAACAGGATCCTGCTAGCAAAGGGAATGAATTAGCTGACCACTTTGCTAAAGAGGCTGCATATAATAACACACCAATTTCTTTATTCCAACAGAGAAATGACCAGGACCCTGATAATCAAATTATTTCTTTACAGAATGCAGCCACGGATATCGAAAGGAGAAAATGGTCCAAAGAAGGGTCCCTCTCTGATGGAGTCTGGACTCATAAACACACTAACAAACCTTTTCTCCCAATGATTTTCTCTCTAGTCTTGCAGGTTTGCGAACCTCGTTGAAGGAAATCCACCAGCAGGTTGATCAAGCCTGGAGGACCAGCCCCCTTTCCAAGGATTTACCAATTCCTTTGGGCACCTGGATCCTGGTTCGAGATACTCGGAGGAAAACACTGGCATCAGCCTAGGTGGAGAGGATCATTCCAAATTCTTCTATCCACACCACACGCCGTGAAAGTTGAAGGACTGCCTGCCTGGATTCACGCCTCACATTGCAAGAGATGGCACCCTTGATTGCTGTGCTACTATGTTTTTCTTTTCCCTTGTCTACTGCCCTGGTCACCTTGACTTTCCCGTTAGGAATCACCACATCAGTGCAGTTTGATTTCTGCTCTATTATCAACTGTGGGACTGGTCGACAAGCCCAGTGGACCGGATCTGACAAATACGTGTGTATGAGGGGAAGTGACTGCGACAACTGGCAATGGGTTTTTGCTAACACTGGAACTGAGGACTGGGGTTATCAACCTTTTGAGGCCCAAAAATATGGTTTGAAAAATCGGTTTTCTATCATAAAAGGACATGCCTCTCATTGTATGAGCTGACAACCATTGTAACTCAGGTATTTATGTATTAGGGGTATATGTATCTGGAACAGACCCTTTAGGGAGATTTCTAATTAAGATTGACAATCCTGTTACTAACACCCCTCATTCTCTGGCACACACACCCATCTCCCCAACTTTTGGTTCAGATTTTTCTCCTGTTAAGATTATGAATATTTCCACCTTTTCATCCATTTTTTCAGTAGAAACTGGTTATGGGGATCAGAATAGATGGTTGCAGTGGGTTCTCTATTCAGCTAAGCAAGTTAATCGTTCTCATTGTTATGCGTGTGCTGCAGCCCGTCCTCATTTAGCTACAGTCCCTTTCCCATTATCTAACATTTCTGACCCCGTGGGGTTGCCCTGCCTTACCCCTATGTTTCAAACTCACGAGAATTCTCAAACTTTTCAGGTTAACTTTTCTCTGAACACCGTTCTGTCTTCCTTTCTTCTCTCCCAAACCACTCCTAGATCAGATATTTTGGTGGATGTGTCGTAGGTCCAAATTATTTGCCACCTTTCCTCCTAATTGGTCTGGTATCTGTGCTCCAATCCAATTAGTTATGCCTTTTAGACTTCTATCCTTACCTCCCTCTCCTTACATGGCCCTGGAGTATACATAGATGCTATTGGAGTCCCTAGGGGTGTCCCAGACAGATTTAAAGCTAGGGATCAAGTCGCAGCCGGTTTTGAATCTATCATACCCCAAATTACTATTAATAAGAATGTAGACTGGATTAATTACCTTTATTATAACCAACAACGTTTCCTTAACTTCACCAAAGACGCTATTGAAGGCATACATGAACAGCTTGATCGTACTTCTCTGATGACTTGGCAAAATCGTCTAGCCCTGGACATGTTACTTGCCGAAAAGGGAGGTGTTTGTGCTATGTTTGGTGATGCTTGTTGTACATATATTCCAAATAATACCGCGCCAGATGGATCAATAACTCGTGCATTGGCAGGCCTCACTGCTCTCTCTAAAGAACTTTCCACTAATTCTGGCATTACAAATCCCTGGGATCAGTGGTTTGCATCCTCCTTCGGATCCTGGGGACAATGGATAAGATCTGTTTTCATTTCTTTGGTTGTGACATTTTGTCTCCTCCTCCTGGTTGGTTGTTGTATTATCCTTTTGTTTCGCTATATAATATCTAAGTACTTTACCGCCTCTATGGAAAGGGCATATGTGCTACATGATGAGCGCATGTCTCGTATAGCTTCTTCCATTTTCTCTCCCCCTTCCCCTTCATCAACCATTTCAAGATAGAATTATATAGGCCCACATCATTTTTTGTTCAAAAAGGGAGGAGTGTGAAAACATAAAAAGATGTAATTGAACAAAATGCATGTGTGTATAGAAAATAGGACAGAGTGATGAAACTTGTTTGTGTTTGGCGTGCGTGACAAAAAGCATGTATACTTTCTGGAAGTTTCTTTTAATGATGTGTGTGACAAGAAAATATACCTTTAGGGTAATGACTTTACAAAATTGGAAAAGTACAATGAGTCAGGATGCTATTTTTTGCTTACATGGTCAACGATCAGGAGATTAGAAAGGTATAAAAGAACAAGGACATCTGCGCTCGAGGCAGATGAAGCGCGGTGTCCTAGGACTGTGTTTCTCTGACATTTTTACCCTTGCCTGGTATGTATTAATAAAAGGTTTTGACTAATTTTAATTTTCTTCTCTGTCTTCAGTCATAAAAAAGTGTCCACAGCCCTGATGTGTGCTTGGTGTGTGGATGTGTTTGTGTGTGTCCTGCGGTGGGTTGGCACCCTGCCCAGGATTGGTTCCCTGCCTTGTGCCCTGTGTTGGCTGGGATTGGCTCCAGCAGACCCCCGTGACCCTGTGTTCGGATTCAGCGGGTTGGAAAATGGATGGATGGATGGATGGATGGATGGATTATTAGCATAAAGAAAAGAGTCAAACATGAACAGGTGAGGAATTCTGGCTGAAACATAACATGTATACAGTGTGCGCTTGGTCTGATTTTAGAAGAGGAGTACTCACTGTTTCTAAGTTCATGTTCATCCATCCAATTTCTTAACCCAATTGAACCCACACAAACAAACAATATGGTTAATCTAGCAATGTCAATTTATGCATGTCTTTGAACGGTGGGAAGAAATCGGACTACCAGGAGGAAACCCAAATGTACACAGGAAAAACATGCAGTCTCCATGCAGGGAGTATCTGGGACATGGAGTCTTGTCTCCTTGTTATGAAGCAGCAGTAGTACCATTGCACCACTGTGCCACACTCCAGCTAAATCTTTAGTTAAATTCAGAATGGGAGGTTGGAATGAGGAATAAGAAAGCAATAATTGTATGCAAAGGAACTTAATTATAAAAATGATTAATATAAGAGAAAATCATGCTCACCTATAATTCGGTGCCTTTACTGAAATAGAACTTCAGTTATTTTCAGCCTACAGATGGAAAATATAGTATGAGATGAAATAATGAAAGGTGAAAAAGCACCTAGTTAAAACAGTTTTTGAAATTGTGCTTTAAAAAATATAATCATTCATTACTGTAGAAGAATAAATATTCACAGATTGATCAACTCCAAAACCCATCCATAATTGCCTTGATCAATTTTATGACTAAACCAAGCCTGAGCTTTACAGTACAGGTCACAAGATAGAAACTAAACCTGTATGGGATGCGACTTTAATAAAGAGGAAACACAAATACAGTCTACCAAACTCTGATTTACACAATGTAAAACCAGACATTCAACCTGGTAGCATGTCTTTGACCTTTATAAAAAAAATGGGAATCAATCTGGTAAATCAAGACAAGTTTATTTTATATAAAGCCTTTTACAGCTATCACTTTTTCCAAGCCAATGAAAATTCAGTATAAGCAACATGAGATAAAAAGATTCCAAACATAATATACATAACAGCCCAAAAAATAAAGCTTTATAGAGGAAACACATGTTTTTAGGGAAGTGCCACTGAAACCCCATGTGCCGTATTGTTTTTATAGGGTGTTTATTATCCATTTGTAACTGAATGGAAAGCAATGTTCAAACAGAGGAATGACACTCTGGACCCACGTTCATTTGAGATCCATCAAAGTCAGAAACATACCTTGAATACCTGCTTCTGACTCCCCTAGCCATATCACACAAGGCCTTTATTACCAGAAGTGCGCTGTGGCATACCGGGATGCCTCCACACTGGAAGAACTGGGGGAGGGAGCATATCCAGAGCATTACATCTCTTGAAGCACTAGGTGGCAGAACCCCTGGGTGGCAGCGGTGCCTCCATGGGACTTGGAGTGTGGCTACAGCCCTGTTGGGTTCTGTGGACGCCGTCAGGGGGTGCTGTAGCTGCTGCTGAGCCCTTATGGGCAGCTCATCCGCCACACCCGGAAGTGCTGCTGGAAATGGAACAACGAGCATATATATATATATAAAGAAAATAGTTTCAGGAAGAAATCAGATCTCTTCACTTATATCCTTTATTATGTTGTAGATTTAAATACAAAGTAAATAAATACTGTATAAAACAAAATTGCCATTTCCCATCAATCTATTATGTAAGTATTCAGACCCTTTGCTGTGACACTCCAAAATGTGGTCATGTGCATCCACTTTGCTTTAATTATCCTTGAGATGTGTCTAGAACTTGATCGGAGTCCACCTCTGACAAACTGAATTGATTGGACATCATTTAGAAATGCACACACTTGTGTATATGAAGTCCCACAATGCAATTCACAATGCATGTCAGGACAAAAATGATGCCATGAAGTCCAAATAATTCTTTGTAGAAACTGTGGTGAGGTATAAATTAGGGCAAGGGTACAAAACCACTTCTAAAGCTTTGGATATTGAAGGGGCCTCAGTATTTGTGAAATGGAAGACATTTGGAATCACTTGGATTTTTTTTCTACAGTTGGAAATCCAGCCAAACTAAGTAACCAGGCAAGAAGGGCCTTGGTTAGGGAAGTGACCAAGAACCCAATGGTCATTATGACAGAGCTTCAGATATTTTCATCTAACATGGAAGAACCTGTTGGAAGGACGACCATCTCAGTAGCACTCCACCAATCAGGCATTTATGGCCGAGTGGCTAGACAGATGTCACTTTTAAGTAAAAGGAATGTGGAAGTCATTTTGGAGTTTTCCAAATGGCATTTAAAGGATTCTGATAGCATGAGGAACAAGATTCTTTGGTTTAATGAAGCAAAAATGAATCTACCTGGGCAGAACTCCAAGCACTATGTCTAATGAAGACAATGCACTGCTCATCGCCTACCTAATACCATCCCTACAGTAAAGTATGGTGGTGGTAGTAGTATCATTCTATTGAGGTGCTTCTCAGGGGCAGAGACAGTGAGACTTGTCAGAATTAAGGGAAAGATGAATGCAACCCATTTCAGAGAGGTCCTTGAAGAAAACCTACTCCAGAGGGCATACCACCAAAGACTTCAATTTAAATTTCAGTTCAATTTTCAGTACAGCAATGACCCGAAGCATTCGGCCAACACAACCTGTTATAGGCAGATTAAGAAATGTAATTTGGGAAATAGGACAAACTTGAGTTACATGAAGGAATCAAAAATTGGGACAACAGAAATCAATTTAAAAAATAAAGCAGATTTTATTAACAGGAGGCAAAAATCAATGCCAAGAGACAGATGGGAATCCTGGAACATGACACTGAAAATATCAGAGGCAAAATACAAATTAAGTGAAAGTCAAAAATGGTTTGAATAAAAAGGGGAATTCTGAAGCAGGATGTCCTGAACATGGTGAAATGCACAATGACAACGCACCAAACACCAAGGTAGCTGAATCTCTTCTCAGATTCACATACTTTTTGGATTACTGTACATGATGGCTTGGTAATTAGCTGAAAAATCATTACAAAGGTAAAGACCTGTGGAGACAGTGGTTCAATGGAGGTCATGTGCGAATCGACAGTGGGCAAGGAGTACAGTCCAGAGCCTAAACAAGCAGCACTCTTCCTTTAACAGAAAAGTAGCGAGGAAAGGAAATTACTACCTCTGAGAAAGCAACCACCTACTATATTTGAATATCCAGCTTAGCCATCAGAGATGATAAATACTAAGTCACTCATTTCAAATGTTCTTTCACTCCAACAGCCACTGACCTTCACAGTTGGGTTAATTAGGATGGGCAGTTGCAGGATTAACTTCCATTATATTTGTAAGACATCTGTATTAGTTGTACTATTCATTTAACTTACAACACTTTGATATTGTATCATTTGTATATTTACAACTACAGTATCACAAACAATGATGTATTTGATAATTTATTTATAATTATATAATTTATAATAATAATTTGATAATTGAGATAAGTGTTTTGTTAACTATAAGATGTTGTTGTCTGTTCATAATCTTGCCAGCACACCTGATATCCCCTAAAGTTTGGATTCATTTAAAGTCAAATGATGCTTCAACATTTGCAGTATTTTCTATGCAGGTTAGAAAAGGTGTGCTTTATTCAGACAGAATAATTAGAGAAAGCTCTCCTGGCATCCTTGTTTCTTCCATGACAAATATATTTCTGAAGGTGCATGCTGGTTACACTTAAGAGTAAATTATACTAAACTAGTTGTTACTCTTGAGCAGGTGTATCAAAATAAGGTCCTGGAGGGCCATAATTGTTTAAGGCTTTCACAGCAACTAATTTTATAACAAGAAGCTAATTCCTGCTGTTAATGACAGATATTAATTTACATAATTAGAAGAATTGGCACTGCACTCACTCTCAGACATCATGTATTTCTAATTTTTTCTTTATTTTCTTTTTCTGAGAACAATATTTGAATGTTTTGTGAGTAATTTAGGTTTCAGAATCTTAAAAAGAACGGTCAATTCAAATCAAAGCTACAAAGCGGAAAGTCTGTCACAATGGCATCATGCTAGCAGTCTTCTTCTGCATGTCAGCAAGACAAAGGAGCTGATAGTGGACTTTGTGAGGAAACAGCAGAGGCACCACCACCCCCTGAGTTCTAATAGCACTCAAGCGGAGAGAATGGGCAGATTCAGTGTCCACAGGTGATCTAACCTGGTCAAGTTGGTGAAAAACTCACGGTAATGTCTGTACCACTTTAGACTCCTCTGGGATTTCATACTGACCTCCCAGATACTAAACAAGTTCTATACATCCACCATTGAAAGTATTCTGTCAGGGAACAGCACGCAGCAGGACTGCAGGGCTCAACTGAGAGTGGTGCATTCAGTCAGCTGAATGCATCACAGGGAGTGCACACTCTAACTTCGAGGATATCTATACCAAGTGATATCAGACCAGGGCAAAGAAAATTATCCTTGACACCAGATATCCCAACAATGGCCTCTTCTAGGTGCTGCAGTCAGGTAAATAACACCGCTGGCTATAGTCCAGTTCAGAGGGACTGAGGAGGAGCTTTTTCCCACATTCCATCTGCATGTTAAATCAGGAAAGTGTTAACTCTCTCATATTAAGTTATTTAGGTTAAGTCATCTATTTAGTTATTATTATTATTTATGATTCTATTAGTGATTTATAAAGTCATGTACTATTGTTATTGTCCCTTTATATTTGTCTAAAAGGCACAATCATAGGAGTTGAGCAACTAAGCATTTCACTGTATATTGTACTGTATGTATAATTTGTATGAGACAATTAAAATTTGATTCATTTTGAAGTCTGTTCCATTAGCACCAGCAATTGGCTGCAAATTCAGAAAGTGGCCAGAACTGAGTTTGAGACCCTTGCTTCAGAAGATATTGTCAGTTGATCAGATGGGCTAAACATAGATAATAAAGAAACAATCAAGAGGGTAAACCCATGGCAAGAAAGTTGAATTACATGAAAAGGGAAATGGAAAACGTTAGTGAATGTAATTCTATGTAGTATAAGCTTTAAATGTTACAAATTAAACTGTTATAATACAGCATTAGAGATAGAGGGCTCATATTAGGAGTGAGTTATAGACCCCCTAATGCACACACAATACTTTCCATATATAATATTAAAAAGTTCAAGTTCAAAGTTTATTGTCATGTGCACAGTAAGGAAACACGTTTCCCTGTACAATGAAATCATTTCTTTGCTGTCCACACCAAACGACAAAACCAACATATAAAGATAAACATAAATAATAAGTAGCAGATAGATAATAAGTAACAGAGGCAGCATAAAGTATAAAAACAGAATAGAAGTATAAAGTGTAACTGTGCAGGTAGGTGAGTGATGGACAAGTCAAATACAGTTGTGTGAGGTAGATAGAATGAGGTAAACCATGGTTATAAACTCCAGTCAGTTATTTAGGAGTCTAATGGCCTTGGGAAAGAAAGAGTTCTTTAGCCTGGAAGTCCTGCATTTCATACTCCTATACCTCCTGCCTGAGGGCAGAAGTGTGAACAGTTCGTGTTGGGGGTGGGTGGGGTCCCTCCTGAGGATCGAGGCAGTTCTCCTGCGGACTCTGCAGTTGTAGATGCTCTGCAGAGAGGGCTGTGGGGTCCTGGTGATCTTCTCAGCAGTCTTTACCACTCTCTGCAGGCGTTTGCGGTCCATAGCAGTAGTGTTGCCGTACCACACAGTGATGCAGCTGGTCAAGATGCTCTCAGCAATGCATCTGTAAAAGTTGCCGAGGATCTTAGTTGACATACCAAACTTCCTCAGTCTCCTCAGAAAGTACAGGCCCTCTTGACCAGCTGTGTGGTGTTAAGTGTCCAAGTGAGGTCCTCACTGATGTAGACGCCCAGGTATTTAATGCTGCTCACCCTCTCCACTTCATGCCCTCGGATGAACAGTGGCCGGTGAGGTCTCCTCTCCTTCCTCATGTCCACTATCACCTCCTTCATCTTGTCTGTGTTGAGGGTGAGGTTGTTGTTCTCACACCATGATACCAGACTGGCTACCTCCCTTGTGTAGGCCACCTCGTCCCTTCCAGTGATGTGTCCTATCACTGCAGTGTCGTCTGCGAACTTTAGGATGATGTTATCTTTGTGGGAGGCGACACAGTTGTGGGTGAACAGGGTGTAGAGGATGGGGCTGAGGACGCATCCCTGTGGGGTGCCTGTGTTTGTGGTAATTGTGGCTGAAATCCTATTACCAATCCTGACAGACTGGGGCTTGCCAGTCAGAAAGTCTAGGAGCCAGTGTATGTGTGCCTCCACTCTGTGCTGTTGCTGGATGTCTCAAAGCGGGTATAGAAAGTGTTGAGATCATCCGGCAGACTGTCTGTGGAGCTGATTGTGCTGGTAGTGGTCCTGTAGTCTGTGATGTGCTGTAGGCCCTGTCACATACTTCCAGAGACACCAGTAGAAGAGAAGCCCTCCAGCTTCTCTCTGTACTGCCTCTTGGCTGCTGTGATGGTTTTTTTTAGTCCGTACTTCGCAGCTTTGTACTCCGTCTCAGTGCCTGATCTAAATGGAAGAGAGCGGGCACGCAGCATGTGGCATACCTGACTGTTTATCCAGAGCTTCTGGTTGGGGAACTTCCTGACTGCTATTGTGGACATGATGTTGTCAATACAGGTGCTAATGTACCCAGTCACGAACTCAGCATAGTCCTGTATGCTGATAGAAAACTCCTCTAGAGTGGCTGCAACCCTAAACACATCCCACATCTGTATGAGCAAAACAGTCCTGCAGGGTGCTCTCAGTCTCTGGGGTCCAAAGTTTAACTTGCTTAATGATAGGGTTTGTTTGTTTCAGCCTTTGTCTGTAGGCTGGGTACAGGAACAGGGAGATGTGGTCTGATTGTCCGAAGTGGGGGTGGGGTGCAGCCCTGTATGCACCTGTAAACATGATCCAGTGTGTTCGTCTCATGGGTGAGAATGTTCACGTGTTGGTGGTATTTAGGAAGTACAGTCCATAAATTGCACTGATTAAAGTCGCCAGCTGCGATAAAAACGTATCGGAATGAGCCATCTCTAATGTGCTGATGACGTCATGGAGTTTGCCGAGCGCTGCCGTGGAGTTAGCTCGCGGGGGAATGTAAACAGCAGCCAAAAACATAGCAGTGAATTCTCTCGTTAGATAATAGGGTCGGCATTTCAGCAGTAAAAACTCCCCATCTTGTGTGCAGTGCTTATAAACAGTCTGTACGTCTCCACACCACGAGTTGTTAATAAACACACACACACCCCTTTAGCCTTACCGGAGGCTGCGGTGCGATCTCCTCGGTACACGGAGTGAGTCTGTAGATGAACGCCACATTCTGGGACTTTGTCCAAAAGCCAGGTCTTGGTAAAAATTACAGCGTAGCACTTTTTTGTTTCCCGCTACGCTGTAATCCTGGGTCTTAGCTCATCCATTTTGTTTTCCAGTTACCATACATTGGCTAACAAGAGGCTGGGTAGTGGTGGTCGGCTAGTGCGGGCTTTCAGCCTAGCGTGGAGCCCTCCCCTCTTGCCTCGCTTGCGTCGCCATCTCCGGAGCACTCTCCTGGGGTCAGCTTGGTCACTCGAGCTCGGTGCTACGGGGTCTACCTGGGTGTGGTTGTGGTGTTGGCTACGGGTGCGAACAATGAACTGTAGCTCAGATGGTATAAAACCGGTAAATTCCAGAGGACGGTGTGAATTAGCAATGTCTAGCAATGCCTGTCTGCTGTATGATAGTAGTGCAAAGCATTTGTGTGTTGTAGAGAAGGCGAAAAACAATAATACAAAACAAAACAAAAAATGGCATGGAGTGGAGCGAGCAAACACATCTGCCATGGAGGGCGCCATGCTTGAACACAGGCAGGTTTAGAGGTGAAAATTATAGACATGAAGGACTTTAGTTATTCAGATATTTACCAAGCTAGCCTTACAATTAGTACAGTATAAGAACAGTAATTTTTAGACTTTATTAGTGACTGTTTTTTAACACAAACTTACTGGACCAACATGGGTGAAGCCTGTCTAGATTTATTGTTCTGTAATAATCAGGACAGAACTGAAGGAGTAAAGGTGATTGAGTTATTAGGATCTAGTGACCAGAATATAATAGATTTCACAGTGTTTGGACAGAGTGCATATTCTAAAACAAAAACAGTTTAGTAGGGCAGACTTTGAGCAGATGCAGCAAAGCTTCAGTAAGATAAATTAAAATAAGCTTTCTAAGAGTGGAAATAGTCGAGGAGATGTGGGAAAGGTTTAAAAGTGTTTTTCCAAATAATGCTTTAAAAGGTCATCCAAACATTTGTGGGTACAACATTGGATAAAACACATGAAGCAAAGGGTAATGTTGAGGCAAACTTTTTCAGAAATGGTGATGTTAAAAGTGGTGTCCCATAGGCATCAGTGATGGGACTGCTGCTCTTTTTAAATATATCTAAATGATTGGGACAAGAATATAATCAAGAAGATGGTTAAGTTTGCAGATGATATCAAGCTAGGTAGAAAGGCAGATAATTTAGATTCAGCTAAATTGTTACAGAGGGAATTAGACAGCATACACGCTTGGGTAGATTTGTGGCAAATTAAATTTAATGTAAGTAAATGTAAAGTATTAAATGCAGGAAGTAAAAATGTTAGATATGAATACACAATGGGAGGTCTGAAATTTGAAATACACCTTACAAGAAGGACATAAAAGTCATAGTGGACTCATCACTAACTACATCTAAAAATTGTACAGAAGAGATTAAAAAAGCTAATAGGATGTAAGGTTATTTGGCACAGTGTGCAGAATCAAGGAGTGTTATGCTTAGGTTATTTACCACACTAGTTAAGCCTCAACTGGTGTACTGTTTAAAGTTTTGGTCTCTGTATTACAAAAAAGACAAAAGCAGTAGAGAAAGTTTAGTGAAGAGCAACTGGGTTGATTCCAGACTAAGAGGTATGAACTATGAGGAGAGACTGAAGGAGTTGAACCTTTTTTGTTTTTGTAAAAGGGAAATTAAGAGTGGAGATGACTGAAGTGTTTAAGATTATAAAGGGAATTATTACTTTATATTCCAATTGTTAGCAACTTTAAAATAAATTCAGACAAATTGAATAAATTTTCAAGCAGTGTGGTGGAGAGCAGGATAGGTACTTTAAATACTGACTTGATGTTATTTTGGACAATCTAGTTGAAGAAGATTGACAGGTTCATTGGGCTGATTGGCCTGTTCTCATCTCAGTTTTTCTAATTTTGTAATGGTCTAAAAAAATTGACACACCCATTTAAAAAATTTCTTGAGTTAACTAAACTTTTTCTGCAACTTTGCAGAGAGTTCTTGGAGGCTTCATGTGGCACAGAATTTTAATTTTTGGGTATTTTACACTAATAATTTAATTACATGTTAATGTAATTTTATTTATTTTTAAGTGCATCATGTCATCATTTTGTAGCCTCAGCATTTTGTTACTGTGTTGTTCAGATGTGCTGCACTATTGCTAGGGTTTGTTTCCCAGAAGACATAGAAGCTTGGCTTTATAACTCTTCTTATTGTCTGAGATTACAGATTCATGCCTCAAATGGCTTCAGTCTTGTGCTGTCAGTATTTTATGCCTCCTGATTTACAACTCAATTCCTTCCACTTCTTGACTTTGTTTATGGTTTCAGCATTTTAGCTTTATTGATAACATCACAGGTATATTAATAACTACTGGCAGTCCTTGTTTTGACTTCAGTTTATGACAGCAGTTTCTCTGAAAGTTAGGCATTGACTTCTCAAAAGCACACATGGTCTGATAAACTGCTTTATCGTTCTTGATCACATTGTCTTTTGATGGCCTGCAATTTTTGGGTGGTCAGCTGAAACTAAAAAAAGCAGGTGGACTTTGACTATGCTGTTGTCTAACAAACCATGGATACTTGTGCCTGGCATAACATTAACAAGAAATGTCTTTCTAAATTTCTAATAAAAGTAATACTAGGGTGTTGTACTGTGTTAACCATTATGAATGTAGTGAGAAGTCAAGCAAAATGACACCTTTTATTGGCTAACTAAAAAGATTGAAATATGCAAGCTTTCGAGGCAACTCAGACCCCTTCAATGGGGCCTGAGTTGCCTCGAAAGCTTGCATATTGTAATCTTTTTAGTTAGCCAATAAAAGGTGTCATTTTGCTTGACTTCTGACTAATAAAAGTAAAATACACTCAATAGAACATTTTATACTGTATGGAACTATAAAAGTAAGAAAACTGCACTGACCTCTGGATAAGAAATTGTTTGGAACAAACAAAACAGATCACCATCACAAGCCGCAGCACCAAAAACCTAACTATTGAGAAGGACTTCTGCAATATCTGTTTTAACTACTGTTACTATTCACAAAAAAAAAAAATGCAGACAGTAGAAAGAATAAAATAGCAAAATGAAATGAGTCATTCTTGATTTTTCCCATTAACAGCTTATTTATGTTGTTTTTCCTTTTTTATTAATTTAAAATAAATGGAAAATTCAGTGTCAGAAATTACCTTTTTCAGAAAATAAATACACAGTTGATTAAAAATACAAACAAACAAGAAAAAACAAAACATATAATTTAATTAGTTTTGGCAATGATTAGCATCTAAACAATCACAAATGCAAATAGACTACAGAGTATATCTAAAAAATTGCCCTTTGCAATACTTGTTCTTGCTTTTTGACTGACAGCATTATTGATAATTTCTTTTCATTTTCTTCCTTTAATGGTTTGTTTCATTTTGCCACAATGGCATGTGTCATTTATGACAGCGAAGGACTTAATTCATTTATTTTGAAAGCACATTGGGTACGTAATAACCACTCTATTTTCACAGTTCACTTTAATGGGTTTAATATGTGCTCATGATTTAAGAGCATCTGTAGAAAATGAAAATCTGGGTGATGTAGACTTGAAAGGAAATTTTAGAAGTAGGTGACCACGCAGATCTGTAGATCTGTGGAGATGAAAGTGATCCTTCAAACTTGATATGTGTTTCTTATTGTCAAAGGATCAGCAGTTTCCACTATCCTTTCAGCTGTGTATGCCACTGTATTTACACTCCCCTCGATTTTCAGCAGCCCCGTCTTATTATCAGACTTTGATAAATGCCAAGGTTCATATTCTGCAATGACAACTTTCTTTTTAGTGGCACTTATTTCATTCATTCACTGATGAATTCCTCTGGCTTAGAAAAGGCACTGATGAGGCCCTCAAAGCATTAGTTTTATTAGCATAAAATGTGCAAAACTCAGTTTTCTGTACCATTTTAGGCTTCTTTTGCAAGCATGCCATGATTAGATATTGCCTGTGTGTCAGTTGTAAGATACGGATTTTTCTAACAAAGTCAAACTATAAAAAATGGTCACATGAATTGTTGCTGTGCTTTATTTTTTATTTTAAAATATACACTGTTTATTTTTAATAATTTTTGCTGTCCATGACTGTTGATCAAGTGAGGACACAACTGAGAAGGGTATACGTAAGAAAAGCCACAGGACAAGAAAGAGGCAATGCTCAAATTCTTAAAGGAAAAGTTTGGTATTTTTCAAGTCAAAGTTATTTCTTCATAAACATGCTATATATGGATTTAATTGTGTTCTAAAGTTAACCACTTTCTATAAATTAATAAAAATACCTTGCCCCCTCTGATGCTTTGCAATGGAATGTATGGAGCTGTTAGGAAAAGCTTAAAAACTTACCAAATACGTCTATTTTTCAAGCCAATACAGTTGCAGTGTTTTGATCTGTGTCTTGTGAAATAGTTTAGAAATGTCACACTCTTTACACCCTGGAGGTTGAAGCAAAGGAAAGAGTTAAAACAAAACTGAGTGCTATTATGAACATTGCTGCACATCCTCTCACTGACACACTAACACCGAATACCTTACCTTCAGGCAATGAATTATTCAGCAGAAGTGTGTCAAGAAACAGTACGGGTAATCCTTTATGCCAACTGTGACGGCTCTTTTTATCTTTTGCCAAGTCAGAATTTTTCTTTATTTTTTTGAGTAATTCTTGTCTGTATTTGGGGGAGATTGTTGTTGTTTGTTATAATATTTATTTAATTATTACTGAGCTTCTGTAAAAAAAAGCTAAATTACCCCTTTGGGACAAATAACGTGCTATTAATAGGTGCTTCCCCTTCACAGGAACTTTTTTCAGGAACCAGAGACTTTTTAGAAACTCGGGAACTTTTGTAGCATTCCTACCACAGGAACTCAGGCCGTTTATAGTTCCTTGTTAGTTGTTCCTGATAATTTTTTTAGCTTCTACTTCAGGGTACTTCAACTAGGAACTATCGTTTGTGGGGTTCGGGTGACGGATTGTACTGATTGACTGGTGCTGTCTTACAAATCAGTTAGTAGACTGGAGTTTGGAGAGTTATTAGTGACCACTGCATATCACACCAGATCTTCATTGCTGCCTCTCTGATATGCTGTGATAAAGTAATAATACCCCTGGTGAAGTCATGATCAGTTCAAAGGGGGGGTTGTCCCTCGTGGCACCAAAACCTCGCACCGCATCACTCTTCTTTGCGTCTCACATATTTTTGCAGAAAAGTTACAGTTCCTGATGTGTGGTGGGAATGCAACACAAGAAACTGGCCAGGGATCACAAGAGGACCAGGGCCTACAGTATACAGGAACTCATTGGATACTAAAAACAAAGCTCTTGCAGTGGGAAAGTGAGTTATGTATTTAAGCTTCTAATAATCATATATTGCCCACATAACAATAATGTGATGATTAAATTACTTTTTACTTATTTTTATTCCAGAAGTTATATTCAGTTGTAGAATACCAATATGTTTGGAAACATTTTAGATTATGCACTAGCAATTGTACTGTTTATTCTATGTTATTAATTGTTTAGCTCCAATTCCAAAAAAGTTGGGAAGCTGTGTAAAATGTAAATAAAAACAGAATGTAATGATTTGCAAATTTCATAAATCCATTTTTTAATAATAATTTGTTGTCTGTGTTTAATAGAACACAGACAACAAATCAAATATTGAAAGTGAGACATTTTACTGTTTCATGAAAAATATTAGCTCATTTTGAATTTGATGGGAGCAAAACGCCTCAAAAAAGTTGAGACAGGGGCAACAAAAGGCTGCAAAAGTAAATGATATTAGAAAGAAAAAGCTAGAGGAACATTTTGCAACTAATTAGGTTAATTGGCAACATGTCAGTAACATGACTGGGTATGAAAAGAGCATCTTAGAGAGGTAGAGTCTCTCAGAAGTAAAGATGGGCAGAGGTTCACCAATCTGCAAAAAAAAAATGTCTACAAATTGTGGAACAATTTCAGAATAATGTTCCTCAATGTAAAATTGAATGAAGATTTTGAATATCTCATCATCTACAGTATATATATAATATCATCAAAGATTCCCAGAATCTGGAGAAATCTCTGTGCACAAGTGACAAGGCCGAAAATCAATATTGAGTGCCCGTGATCTTCAGGCTCTCAGGCGGCATTGCATTAAAAACAGGCATGATTAAGTCATAGAAATCACTGCATGGGCTCAGGAACACTTCCAGAAATCAATGTCTGTGAACACAGTTCACCGTGCCATCCACAAATGCAGCTTAAAGCTCTGTCATGTAAAGAAGAAGCCATATGTTATCACGTTCCAGAAATGGCAGCATCTTCTGTGGGCCAAAGCTCATTTAAAATGGACTGAGGCAAAGTGGAAAGCTGTGCTGTGGTCAGATGAATAGAAATGTGACACTCTTTTTGGAAAACATGGATGCCGCATCCTCTGGACTAAAGAGGAGAGGGACCATCCCGCTTGTTATCAGCGCTCAGTTCAAAAACCTGCTTCTCTGATAATATGATGGTGCATTAGTGACTATGGAATGGGCAGGTCACATTTCTGGGAAAGGCACCATCAATGCTGAAAGGCATATACAGGTTTTAGAGCAAACATATGCTCCTGTCCAGATGATGTATTTTACAGAGAAGGCCTTGCATATTTCAGTAAGACAATGCTAAACCACATACTGCGTCTATTAGTACAGCATGCTTTGTAGTACAAGACTGTGGGTGCTGATCCGGCCTGCCTGCAATCCAGACCTTTCACCAATTGAAAACACAAAATAAAAAATACAACAAAGAACACCTAGGACTGTTGAGCAGCTAGAGTACTATATAGGACAAGAATGGACAACATTTCTCTCCTAAAAGTCCAGCGACTCGTCTCATCAGTTCCCAGACGTTTACAGACTGTTGTTAAAAGAAGAGGGGATGCTACACAGTGGTAAACATAGTACGGTCACAATTTTTTTGAGACGTGTTTTGAGACAATTTCATGAATATTTAATTAGGTTAAAATGGCACCTGTTATGTACATGGGTTGTAGATGAGCAATTTGAAAAATATGGAGAAAAATGTTACCTTTGTTGATGAAATACATAATGTTGATTGTGTAAATCAAACTTATCTGTGCGCAGCAGTCTTATTTACCTCAATGCAGTGAATGCAATCTACAAGACCTCAGGTCCATAGATCAGTTCCCTGTGTGAACAGCTTGCTTTATTTCCACTATGCACTGCGGTGGTGTATAGACATTTAGAATCAATAAAAAAATCATCAGGTTTTAAAAACAATTCCTGAATTAGAAAGCTCTAAAATAACATGTCAAAGCAAGGTAATTGAGAGTATTTTTAATTTTGTTTCTGCGTATTGGAGCCTTTGGGAGCATTAGTGTTAATTGACTGGAATTTAATAATAGCATACACAAGCCAGATATTACAAAATATTGACAAGCAAATATATCTGGACATATCTTTACAGTTAAGAAATAGTTTACAAGTGGGAAAAACTGGAAATAAATACTAAATTGAATCGTTGCCTTTCACTTTTATCGCCCAGGGGCACAGTCATTAATCCCAATGATAACATCTGAGAGTAAAAAGAAAGGAGCTAGGACATGTCAGTTTTTTTTAGAGTGGATGGATGAAGTGGACAACTAGTTGAAGTGCATACACACAGCAGCAAACATATGTCCATCATTCATTTTCTGACAACACTGGGAGTCAGAAAGCTATCCAGAAAGTTTTGGAAACAAGTAATAAGACAACACTAAAGAAAAGTGAAAATTCAGAGTATTTTGGCTTAGTCTGAAAGTGTAGTTTTTGATTCCCATGGGAAAATAACCTTGTGCTTGTGATAATGATTCAGTAACATTCTATTTATTTTGGGAAACTGTAAGCTCTCTGATGACAGAGAAGGCAGTTGTTATAAGTGCACGCTAGTTCATTTTGGACATGAAGAGAGGGAGAGTCAAATTGCCTTTTATTAAACTTTTTTTCAAAAAGAGTTCTCCTAACTCATTTGCTGCTACAAACACTTTTTTGGAGGTTTTAGCTTAGTTGACCTTATCTTAGCTCGGTTGTAAAAACTGACACGTGCAAGAGAGAATATCACATGGAGTCTCTCCGCTGAAAACAAGCACTTTCATGAAACTCTTTATCAGTTACTGTTTACTTGCTGGAGACTTTCAAAAGAGCTTTGTCTCTGGTAACACATACTTCTCTTTTAATGTTTCAACTAAGGATATAGTGTATATCTGTAACTAAAGAAATGGCCCACCTGCAGCATCTTGCTGATATGAAGATTTAACCCACCCAGATTATGTAATTGTTTGTATTGCTTATACATTATCTGCTGCTATTTCTTGGATCAAAATAAATATAATTAAGTGAAATCTTAAAATCTGTGTTTCTATGTCTGATTGCTACTAGAGAGCTGAGGCGCTTAATGATCCATTCCTTGTATAGCTGCAGTCTCTTAAGAGCTCAAGGGGACATCCTTGAGAAGCCCTCTATTGGTGGTAAAACTGGGTTTTGAAATAAAGGCGTGAAAATAAAGACAGCCCCAGTAAGCAATTTAAGTAGACATCCACTGCATGCTGTCAAATAAGCATAACTGCAAAAAAGACAAGCTGGCAATGAGTAAGTGAGCTACATCACCAGAAATGTGTCTAAAGTAAAGTTTGGCCACTATCTGATCAGGTGGGGCAATAGCTTTAAAAGCACAGCAGACTGTTTAAAGAATCTGAAAAAATCTTTCCCTTGACATCATTAATTCAAACATTTCACATTCTTCTTTTGCATCTCTGAGTCATTTCTCCATTTCTCAAGTGTCTCTCCATCCAAGAGCATTCTTTGGCATGTTAACCAAGGGCAGCATGGTGTCACGGTACTGCCTCAAGTTTCCAGGAGATTACATGTTCTCCCTGCTTGGATTTCCCCTCTTTTACCGACAAAGACAAGCTGATTGGTGTCTGCAAACTCACTCGACATGAGTGAGTGTGAGTGAGTGTCTGCTGCTTTGCCTCTGGTGTAACCAGGCTTGGCTGTGGACTCCAGCAAGTCTATAACTGGATTAAGTGTGCTTTTCAATAAATTTATTTTTTAACAGGTATCTACTGCATTTACAGGACAGGAGGCATTGGTATGTTTATTAAAGAGAAAAAATCCAAGCACTTTGAAGTGTTGCTTAATCATTTTCTTCATTATAACATATAGTTCTGGAGCTGCAGTGCATATCTCTTGAAGGAGATGTCCTGTTTACAGAATTATGGGCATACCTTAGAAATGCATAATCCCAACAATCACATCTGAGTTCTAATCATTAATCTTCACCAACATTTGGCAAGAATGGTGTACAGAGCAAAAGTAAATTAATTTCCTGTGACTCCTGACTAGTTTTATACATGAGTAGTGCAATTACTTTCCAGTGTTTTTCCATAGTAATGTTCTATTTCTACAGCACTATGATAAATGCGGTTTCACCACAAGTCAGCATCTCTCCTTTGGGATTTCGTGCATGAGATTTGCAATGCAAACACCATGCTAACAATGATGCAGATATTCATAAGATCTTTAAATGTGTGATATTCTCTCTAAAAATGGTCCTTCACCTGCTTTTTCAGGAATCAGTGGAATATTTTTGTTTATGAAAACTTTGATAGATTAGAAATGTAGATTGCATGTATTGAAAAATCTGAATATACCACAAAATTAATAGTTTGGTGACAAGTCAGGCATGAAATAATTTAAGTTTAAAATTGCTTTCAAATCAAGTAATCATCGATAAGTTTTGCATTGACAGGGTACTATCACAATTCCAAATTACCTATACTGGAGACATGCATTTTAAATTCTTAGTTATTTTTTTAAATATTCAACAACAGAAAAGCACTTCATTTTAAACTTTATAAAAACTGATTAACAAGCTGTTGGAATCTCTGCCAACAGCAATGCAGTTTTACCTGGCAGTGCTTCCTAATTGTCTGATCAATCCAAGTCCCTTACTCACTGCTCAGTTTGTGAGTTATTTGGATAAAACGATCCTCTAAATGAACATAATATAACTTTAAATTAATCAGGTTTAAAGGTAATTTTCCTTAACATGCTAAAAAATGTTGATTTGAATATATTATTTAGCTCTGATTGTGTTGTAGCTACCCTCAGCACCCAGCAACACACCCAGGAATCCTGAAATAAGCAAAAATGGAGTCACGATAAACAACCATGACTACAGAAAGCCCAGAGTTCTTAATGCACAACTAGCACACAACACACACTAATTCCAAAGATTTAACATATGATCTGTAACCCTGTTGTGACATTAGTGTAAGCATTTAATTTTAGAACCTGAGTGGATTGGTGGAGTAGCTTTCTTGAATTTTAAATCAGAACAAGGGTGCCAAATTAGCATTATCACCACTGGAAAATTGTTTTGGGCCACGGACTCGCTCGTTATTATGGTTTTCATCTCTGTTCATGTGTTATCTATGTAGCTGCTTTCTTCTTCAGATGATCCATCTCTCTCTTCCCCTCACCACTTTGCTCTTCTTCGTGCACTTTATCATTACAGTTTTGACCAGGTGTAGTTGTTGGTTGGCTTGAAGCAAATAAGTGGATGAGCAGAATCAAAGTTGAAGTAAAGAGAGCTCTGTCTCTCTATTTTTAATATGTGCTACCCATTTTTTAGCAGGATAGTATATGAAGGGAATAGCCTTCTGGCAATGTGATGTGTTTACACACTCAACATATGCCTTTTTAAACTTCAAAGCTGCAAACTATAATACATATAATAATTAATCTGTATGAGATGTTCCAAAATATTGTTTAATAGGCTTTTTTTTGTGTTGTTTTGTGGACCACCCATCAGGGTAAGCACCTCCTGGCCTCCTTCAACACTCACAGAAAGGGATACACAAAAGGGAGCCAGCAAAGTAAAAATAAATGAACAACAATCCTGTCGTCCTTCTTGGACTAATTAAAAACCAGGTGGCTCACCCATATGTCCACCACAATACAACACTGAGCACTCCCTTTATCATTCTCTTTCTGTCTCTTACTCTCTTTCTTCAGACTCTGGTCTCTGATCCTCCCATTAGTAGAGGGTTTACCCCAGCATCTGGCTAATTCTGAAATTAGAAGACTGTTTGTCCCAATATTCTCCTGATTCTGAAATCATTAGATTTCAGAATTATTAAATTCTGAGATATGTGCTTGTGGGGAATCTATAAGCTCTGTTCCAGGCTCACGCCAAGCCAACCCTCAGGATAATTTCAATGGTGACCCTATATCTGTTCCAAGAACGTCAGGCTAGAACTCTCTTTAGTGGCCACTGGTGTCTGTGCCCCCAGAGCCATCTGTTGACTTTAAAGGTCCTGGACCTCAATTGCAAATCCCCATCTACCTTATCTGTTAGAGGGTCAGCATGGTTCCATTATTGACAGTATGTGTTACCTAGCGGCCAGGAGATGTTGCCTTCTCCGGCACTTCCCCTCTGACCTCATTGTATTTTGCTAGTCCTGGATAGGTATAATGATGATGGCTTTTTGGACTTGAGAATGGATTATGAGACTGTGAACATTTGTTTGGTATATTTGCTTTCATATAATAATGGGCCATTCTACTAGTATTCTTGTAGTGATAAAACATGTATTAGGGAAAACCTTTAAGGGTTAGAAGAAACTTTTTCATTGTAACTGCATTCTGTCTCTGCTTACTGTATACCAGGTCTGAACCAGCAAAAAGAGGGACCTGGGGTCATCTGGACATTACCCACAGTTAAGAGTTTGCAAGTTTAAAAAACATATTTTACCCTAGTTCAAGGCACAGGTACATCACTGATGCATAAAAGGTTTGAGAACATAAATCATTCCGAGTCAGGACTGGTTCTTGGGCAGTTCACATGAGAGGGATGTAGGCTCCTAAAGTACTATGCTCCCTTGGTCAAACGAGTCAGGAACCACAAAACTGGCATAACTGAGAGGCTTTCCAGCAGCTCTTGATCTTTCTCTCATTATATCAATTCCATCCAGAGACCATGCCAGGTCAAAGATTGATCAACTCATTAACCTGAAACAAGATTTAAAAGCCACCTGGCACTCTAGGCACACTTGGAGTCTAGACTTCCAGCAAGAAAAGCTGCTATCCATCCGAGTTGTAATGTTGTGAAATGCTATACTCATTTTTCACTTTTGCTTTTGTTTAGTACCTTAACTTCAAAAGTATTGTTCTATATTGCCTAAATAAAAGTTTGAACCTACTCCCCTGCTCGCCTTATACTCTTTCTATTAAAGAGGAAGTATTTTAAACACCGATGCAGTCAGCCCAGGGTTATGCTGATGGTGACCACAAGTGGAACTTCAGACTACAGCTGCATCTTTGTGACAAGCTGGTAAGTGAGACTATAACAGAGCAAGAGTCAAAGCTTTGAGATAATCAGTCTACCTAGAAAGCCCTAAGAAATGGATTAGGTCACCATCTGACCCTTCCATGACAAAACAGTGGATTACCTGCTCTCACACATGCAGAATTAAGTTGTGTTGCTTACATTGTTTATTGCCCTTCTAAGGTGCATTACATGCATAAAGATCTTAGCAACCCCTAATAATCCTGTGTTCCCATAATAGCTTGTGCAGAGTGTTTTCTGCTGCTAATCTCTACCTGACTCTCACTCTCTCTCTGTCTCTCTCTCTCTCTCCAGGAGGCTTCTTGAAAGAAATATAGTTGCCATGTGCCATCTTGGTAGAGCTCTTTACCCACAAACCTGTTACTAGCCAGGTACCTCTTCACACCAGCTTCATAATATGGCAGTTATGAAAAAACATGCATTTTAAATCAGCTGGACTATAGAAGTACAGTAAAAATAATAAGATCTAAAAATTGAAATTGTTGTTGACTATGCAATTTGAGAAATCATAAAGAATGTGTCCTCTTTAGAGTACACCTCACAAGACCTTACAATGGATAAAAATGACCCATCCATCCATTCATTTTCTAAGCTGTGTTTCTAGTTCAGGGTCACAGTGAGTGAAACTAGTTAATTACTGAAGAAATGGTAATCTGAAAAAGGAAGCATATGTTTAAATGTTCCACACAACTTTGAAATGTATTTTTTAGAGCATAATAGTTAATGCATAGAAATAGAAGCTTACCATAAACACACTGCTTAATTTTACTTGGTGTTAACAGGTGGTCTTCTTTTTATTTGGGTTGGTGATATTAACTGTTCATAGAACCTTGTGAAAGATGGTTAAAAGCACAATGTTGTGAGCTTGAACAAGGCTATGAAAATTACCATGTATACTGGAGTATACACAACTGCCAAAAGTAAACTTTTTTCCACAAACTGCTCTTTGGAAACACAGTACCTATGTAAAGTATGATGTCAAAATCCTATGCACACACTGGGTGGTCAGCCCATAGGTTTAAATGGCCTCATTCAATGGCATCAGTAAGCAAATGCCCATACCAACCACTCTAACTCTCATCAAATAAAGGCTTTAATTAACTGATGAGTTTTAAGGTTGCAGCTCAAAAAGGTTTAATTAAATTAATTAGGAAAATGGAAAAGTGTTATAGCCAACTTGACTAAAAATGTAGCACTGGCCATTGCATGGCATCCAAATTATGAACATGTAGAGCTTCTAACTCCATCTTAGCAATACTGGTTGGAAGGTAAGAACCAACCTTAGGCATCATATTTCACTTGTACAGGACACATTTGAAATCCACCGGTTATGCTAACATGGATATATTTGGTATAGAAGGACACCAAATACCCCAAAAAAACCCATATGCACAGGTATAGATTGTGAAAACTCTGCACCAAGAGTGACCTAGTGGAAGTGTGAACCCAGTTCTCTCAGAGGAGTGAGACAGCAGTGCTGCCTACTGCATCACCATGATTCATTCATTCATTTATTAAGTTGTCTAAACTGGTATTAACCATTAATAATAATAATAATTCTTTGCATTTATATAGCATTTTTCTCACTACTCAAAGCGTTCAGCAATTGAGGTTAAAGGCCTTGCTCAAGCCATTGTACCACATTTCTTTTGAAATTAAAAAGAAATCAGCTTCAGTGCCGATTCTAATGGAACACCAGATTTAGAGAATCCTAACTCAACCAATGATGCTTGTTCCATTAATTGATCTTTCTGTGTTTAAGCCAGTCTTCCATCTACTGTATCTCCACTGGGTAAATGTATTATTAGTTTAATATTCAGTTAATCATAAGCTACTTTATCAAATTCCTTTCAAAAGACTTGTTAGAATGTGAAAAAATTGTATTGTATCACTATAAACCTCATGAATTGCTGAAATTATTTTTTATTTATAAAAAAATGTAGAATATGCCACATAATGCGTTAAACAGACATACTGTTATATGAGGTAAATACTGCCCTGCAAAAATGAAGGCCACATTGGTTCTAATGATTAAATTTATTAACCATTAAGACTAAAAATAAAGCCAAATTTAGGACTATATGTATATAATAACTTAGTTAAATAAAATGCATGTCCATATTCATTTTCTAATTACACATATTAATAAGAAAAGTGTGTTCTACATTTTCATGTTATTTTGACCAGAATATTGTAATTTAACCAACCTTTTTTTTTTTTTTATAGAAACCTAATGCTTCCTAGTTTAAAATGGGGTTTTGTTATTACTGGAACTTTATTGTGCTGCCAAAAAGAAGCTGCTTCTGCCAGATCTAATTGCTTATTGAATCAAGCAGATGACCTCATTCACTAAAGACAAACACATCTTCATAGACTGTCTATATACACAGGAGGAGAGAGGTTCGCCTCTCCTCACTCCTGCATTTTTAAAGCATGGCTCACTCTCAATTATCTTTCATATAAACTTCGAGAGCTGTCTCAAAGAAATCTGCGTCAGACTTCCCGCCTGGCATTAGATTTTTCTGTGTTTTATTTAGATAATATATGCCTGGTCAGAGTCTTGGTACATATGTACAAGTTCATCTCATTCTAAATCCAACATTTGTTCTTTAAAGGTTTTAGTTAGCATATCTAGATTGATTGGAAAGAAAATTGATGCACATTACAGTCTGTAATTATTCAGAACTAAAACAAGTGGGATTTATTAATAAAATAAATCATATTAAGATATAGGAATATAATGTCTAGAAGGATGATAGGCAGTGGCACAAGTTATAACCATCGGGGGCCACTACCAGACATAAACAGGGCCTAACAAGACCTTGCATTAACTTGCAAAGGCAAAAGGGACTACCCACTGTTAGTTCCCAAACCCATCAGGGACCCCTGTAAACCATTGGGGTGAATATTCTGTCTGGGCTTCAGCTGGACAAGCCTGTGGAAGTTAAGTTGCAGTACCAGAAAAGCACCTTGGATTGCTAGAGAGAACTCTAGAAATATGGCCCAGGACATCAGCACAACATCCAGGACCCCCTGGAAGTGAATCTTGAGGCCTACCTGGAAGTATTAAGATGCCACGGCTTAAGAGACCTTTCTCCTCAAAGGTCTAATAAGCTTACTGGGAAGTGGTTTGAGAAAATGAAGAGAGTATTACATTTAAGTAGTTATTCAGGGAAAGATTAGCAAAAAGTGTTTTTGAAGTACTGGTCGATAACTGAGCTAGACAATTCATATAACAGTATAGGTAGGTGTGAAAAGAAAAATTAACTGCTTGCATTACTAAGGGTTAAAAACCTGACAAAGCTGTTTTTTTATAACGGCAGGTTATTCATACAGGCGTCCGTCATAAGACAGGGTGCAGTAAGCTGACCAAATACAATTTCCATTTTAGGAACTCATCTGTTAGATACAGGAAAGATGACTTTTCCTTCTTTAGGGCCCCATCTGCAATGTACACAAAATAGAAAACGGTTAGCCGATTCACACAATGTAAGATGAAATGCTTAGTTAAACATATTATGCTTATTAATAAGTAAGGGGAAGGGGGAGGAAGGGAAGATATTAAAAGCCAATTGAAAAAGGAGAGCTTTGCTCTTCTGCCTTGCAACATAGAATCCATGTACTGATCTGTGACTGTATAAAGACTCATTGATTGAACCATTCCTGTCTTCCTCAGGGGATACTTCCACATAGGACATGTTTGGTCTGGTCCGATACAAAAGGACACATTTTTTGAGAAGGCCCAAGACATGAAGGTATAGAAAAGGTAAAAAGAAAAGAATGGTAATTTTAATAGACAGCATTTTGAACCAGAAAGTCAAATGCCAAATTAAATTTTCTGTCAGGTGTACATAGTAGAATGAATTTCACAACTGCATGTCTCCTCAGACGGTAAAGAAAAATAAAAAACAAAAATAAATTAATAAAAAGTATACTTAGCATGCAACACATATAGACAATTATATACAACATACAGTGTATAACATGTACTTTCAAGTATTATATATTTATATACACTGTTACAGTATTTGGATTTTTATGGTTGACTGTTCAGCAGCCTTACAAGTTACGGGTAGAGGCTATTCCTGAATCTACTGGTGCACGAATTGATCATCAAAAATGCAATATGCACAGCAAAAGTGTTAGTTGAAAAAACAAAAGCAGAAGTTCAGTGTGCACAATATTTCTTTCCCTGAGTAGCATTGATCTGCACAAGGTTTATTGTGAATTTTATTGAAAACCTGGATGTAAGTAATATTGCAATGCCATCTTAAAAAGCCTCAGCAATCTGGATATCACGTGCGATACCACCATCAAACACATGACCAGCAATGAATCTCAGAACTATAAACAAAATTGTTGTAAGCCTAAAACACAAACTTTCATTATGGTGATATCACCAACAAAACAATAAAAAAAAATAAGATAATAACATTACAAAATTCTGCTACTATTAGGTATTAGGCATTAGGTCTTTTATCATTTTCCCTTTTTTTCTTTGTACATTATGTTCTTCCTATTGTGTTAACAGTCCATTATAATAAAAACCCAGACCTTACTTTTTGGCATGGTTGGCTATTGCTTGCATTCAGGAACCACTTAAGGGTGCTGTCTACAGGTCACACAATATAAAGATAGAAATCTATAAAACATTGTGCCAGCCAAGTGCTGGGGAACTGCAAAAACATTTTAATTTAGCATTCACAAATGACATCAGTGATTAAATAGAAGAATATTGCTTGGTTGCAAGTTTTACAGTCTTGAGTAGGAGCACTGTAAGTAGAACTGAAGGACCTAGAGATACAAACGGATCAATGGGACAAGAGAGAGAGAAAGAGCGGTAGTACAGGCAGTCAGTGGCCTAGACAAATCGCAAGGATCCTGCAGTTTTGTTACTTTAGGAATATCTCCTGGGGTACTAACAAGAATGAATGGAATCTCAAAGGGGACTACAGGAAATGAGAATAATACGTTTATCATAAAAATGTGGTATGTTGTGTCAAAGGTGACATTTTCAAACTAAATGAGCAGCATGAATGTAGAAACAGGTAGCACAAGGTATCTGAAGGACAGCATGGTAAGACACATATTGGAGTCAATTGGGACTGATGTTGATTGCCTGAATTCAATACATGAGAGTTGCTTCAGTCCTGATATTTTAACCATCCACATTAAAAACAACGAATCAACCAGTGAGTTTGAGTGCTTGGAGAATGACAGAATCCTAATGTTTTTGGGATGGGAGGCATTGTTGTGGATTGATTGTCAGTCTGGGTGAGAGGTAGCAAACCATATTCCCCAGTACTCAAAGATAACATCAAAGGCTGCATGGTGCCCAGTGCAAGGTCAGTAGGAAGAGAAAGACAAAAAAAAAAAAAGAAACAAACGTAGGAGAGCACAGGTACAGCCCGTGAGATTAAGGACATCTGTAGGCTGTGTAAAAAGAAGACACAACAAGCATAAAGGGTTGGGGTTTTCCGGCCCCGTATACTGTAAATAATAAATCCAGGTCAAAAAAATTGTTCATAACAATTTGTATCAGACAACAAGATGGCGGACTGGGGGAATCTTTATGGAGGGAGACCGGAAATGAAAGTGAAGGCTGCTGGGAAGGTACCAAGATGGATGCTGGGATGCTGACGTCATCAGGGGTCGACAGAGGGAATGTGGAAGTGATATTGCGTGGTTAGTTACTGGAGGCGACTTCATGGCGGTGGTGTTTCTTTCTTTCTGCCGAAAACAAAGAGAGAGAGGTTAGTGCTCCGCCATTCCCTTCTGGCCTGCGGTTTCACATAACAGTTTGGGTCCTTCCGTGGCTCCCTAAGCGCGTGTGCGTGACATGAGCCCCCCCCCCCCCCCCCAGCCCCAACCGAGAGGTCGTGAACCCGGGAGAGGGCATCGGCGTTGGCCTGCAGGTTGCCCCGACGATAAGTAACGGTAAACTTATATGGCTGCAGGTCCAAAAACCACCTGGTAACTCGAGGGTTCGACTCCTTGTGAAGAGCCATCCACTGAAGGGCGGCATGGTCCGTCAGCAGAGTAAACTCACGACCCAACAGGTAGTACCTGAGATAGGTTACCGCCCACTTGATGGCCAGGGCTTCCCTCTCCACCGCCGTATACCTGGTCTCTCGGTCCAACAGTTTCCGGCTCAGATAGATAACAGGGTGTTCGACACCATCAACGCTTTGGCTCAGCACTGCACCTAAGCCTGTGTCCGAAGCATCGGCCTGGAGAAGAAAGGGTAAAGAAAAGTCAGGGGTTCTTAGTACAGGTGCCGTTGTCAGGGCCTTCTTCAGGTCACTGAATGCTTGTTCCGTAGCTTCATCCCATACCACATATAAAGGAGCCCTTTTCTTTGTGAGATTAGTCAAGGGCGCTGCTCTCTCGGAGAAACGGGGTACAAACCGGCGGTAGTACCCGGCTAACCCCAAGAAGGCCTGCACCTGTCTCTTGGTACTCAGACGGGGCCATTCCAGGATGTCTTTTATTTTGGAACATTGTGGCTTCACTAGTCCCCGCCCCACCAGGTAGCCTAAATATTTGGCCTCCTTTAAGCCGAAGGAGCATTTCCGGGGGTTAATGCGGAGAACAGTGTACACCTGCAATATATGTTTCTCCCAGGTGCCGGAATAGCTGACTACGTCATCCTGGTAGGCAGCACAATAGGACTGGTGGGGCCTTAGCACTCTGTCTACCAGACACTGAAAGGTCACCGGCGCCCCGTGCAGCCCAAATGGGAGGACCTTATATTGCCAATGTCCACTAGGGGTACTAAAGGCAGTTTTTTCTTTTGCGGATGCCGTTAAGGGAATTTGCCAGTACCCTTTGGTCATGTTAAGAGTAGTCAGGTACTGAGCCATACCCAAACGTTCGAGTAGGTTATCCACTCTAGGCATAGGGTAAGCATCAAATTTGGAGACCTGATTGAGACGTCTGAAGTCATTACAGAATCTCCAGGACCCATCGGGCTTGGAAACGAGGACGATAGGACTGGACCAGGGACTGTGACTCTCTTCAATAATGTCTAGGTCCAACATTCGCCGGATTTCCATTTCGACCTCTGCATGTTTTGCCTCCGGGAGGTGATAGGGTCTCTCCTGGACCACCACCCCTGGGTCGGTAATGATATCGTGCTCAATCAGCGAAGTGCGGCCAGGTAACTCGCTGACCACTTTTGGGACGGCCAGGATTGCTTGTTCTAGCTCCTGGCGTTGAGGGGTGGACAAGTCAGGACCGAGATTAAGGGTCGATTTGTCCGAGAAAAGGAAGAGGGCTGTACTGGATGTAGGGGGGTCTATCCGATCTCTCCATGGCTTCAACAAGTTCACATGGTACACCCTCTCGCTTGGTCGACGATTTGGTTGTTTCACCAAATAGTCCACAAGCCGTTTTCTCTCCTTAACCTCATATGGACCCAACCAATGGGCCAGTAATTTGGAATGAGACGAGGGCACGAGCACCATCACTCGGTCTCTGGGCTGGAACTCCCGGAGAGCCGAGTTCCGATTGTAACACCGAACTTGCACTGCCTGAGCATGAGTCATATGGTCTTTTAAAATGGGTCTGATTTTATTCAGTCTATCGCACAGCTGCGCGATGTACTCTAACACATTCATGGAGGGAAGAGCCTTGGCTTCCCATCCTTTTTTTAACATGTCCAAAAGTCCCCGGGGCTGGCGTCCATAGAGCAGCTCAAAAGGGGTGAAGCATGTGGAGGCTTGGGGTACGTCATGATAGGCAAAAAGTACAAGGGGCAAAAGTTGGTCCCAATTCCTACCGTCCGCGCTGACTACTTTGCGCAGCATCTGTTTAAGCGTCTGATTAAAACGCTCTACCAGCCCGTCTGTCTGTGGGTGGTAAAGAGACGTTTTAAGATGCTTAATACGGAGTAACTTGGCCACCTCCCTGAACGTATCCGAGGTAAAGGGAGTACCTTGGTCTGTGAGGACTTCTTTAGGTATTCCCACTCTAGAAAAAAGGGCAACCAATTCCCGTGTGATGTTCTTTGTATTAGCGGAGCGCAATGGAACCACCTCTGGGTAGCGAGTCGCGTAATCGACCATGACCAATATATATTTGTGGCCACGGTTCGAAGGCTCCAGGGGTCCAACAAGATCCATTCCGATCCTTTCAAATGGGACATCTATTAGGGGAATGGGAACGAGAGGAGCATGGTCCCTCCTAGGAATCTGGCGTATCTGACACTCAGGACAAGATTGACAGAAACGCTGGACCTCCTCATTAATTCCCGGCCAATAGAAACGGAGTTTTATCCTCTCTAATGTTTTTTCGGCCCCGAGATGGGCGCCTAAGAGATGGGCATGAGCTAGTTCGCAGACCTCCTGCCAGAAGGTCCGCAGCACTAGCAGCAACTTCCGCATCTCGCCTTCATGACTCGCGACTCGATACAACAGATCATTATCTAGTACAAAGTAGGGCTCCGGTGGCATGGGATTTTCTGACAACAGGCCATCTACGGAAACAACAGCATTCCAGGCAAACTTCAGGGAATCGTCATTCCACTGTTCTCTTTTAAATGAGGCAGGCATGGACCTAAATAGATGGGTCATGTTGTCCAGAGGATCTACCTGCTCCGGGGTAGTATTGATTACTTGGCTCGGGCCCTCGCCTGGTGCTTCCGGGTAAAGGTCCATCGCTTGAGAATCTTCCCCCTGGCTGCCTATGTCATCACTGTTTGCCGCTGTGCACAGCGATGAAGCCGCGGGGAGGGCACCCCGCCCACCCATAACAAGACCCAACTTGGCAACAGGAGTGGTTTTCATGCTACTACTTTTGTTTTTCGACCAGTCATGTCCCAAAATCACCGGGAAGGAGGGTCGGGTAGCACTGCCACTGATACTCGGTTGAAGTCCCCCTTCCAGGAAATATAACAATTAGCGGACCTATGTGATCTGGTCTCCCCATGTACACACTTGACTTTTACATGTTGATTTAGCCATTGTCGCGGTAGTATGTAACGGCAAGCAACAATGGTTATATTGCTCCCGGTATCAAACAAGGCAAGCACAGCATATCCATTTATTAACACCACTCCCGTATTCGGAACTGCCAAGAGATTGGACAGAGCACAGTACCTCTCAGGAGCGGCCCAGCTGCAGTCCATCAGCTTGACATTCAATGGGCAGGAGGGAAAAAGGTGGCCGGCCTCACCGCACTTGAAACAGCGCGCTGGGCCCGGCTTATCTCGGGGCTTTACCGGAGCTTCCGCAGCGCAGCGGGAGGGCTCGGGAACAACGGCGCGTCCCTGTCGCGCACCGCGAGCCGGCCTTTCTGACCCCCCGGTTCGGTGCACCACGATCTGACGCTCCAAGACCTCTAGGAGGCCTTTCATATCTTTAAAGGGATGTCGCCGGACCTGCTGGGCGAGATGGCTAGGCATGGCGTTCACTAAACCCTCACACGCTACCTGTTCTACAACACGGTGTGCCCCAGAAATTGAAAGCTTGGGCTCGGGCAGGGCGGTCAGGGTCAAACTGCCAATTTCGCCACTCACTCGCCTGCTGGTCCGACGTGATGCCGTAGCGACTTAAGATCTCCAGTTTGAGGAGGTCATAATTCGCGGCTTCCTCCTCGGGGAGATCATAATAGGCCCGCTGCGTGGCACCCTTCAGGTAGGGCGCGAGGATGGACGCCCACTCCGTCCGCTGCCACTGGTTCCGGGTGGCGGTCCTCTCAAAGATACCCAGGTAGGACTCAACGGTACAATCGGGGGATTCTGCAGTCGCGAGCCGCGCTTTGGTCTCTTCCAGCTCGCGCTTTGTAGTGGCCACCTCATGTTGCAGATTCTGGAGCTGCGTCGCCATTTCGGTGAGGACAGCGTTCAGGTCCTGTCCTTCAGACATTTTTTCTCGGACTTTGTATCCTGCCGACTATGCCACTGTAAAAAGAAGACACGACAAGCATAAAAGGTTGGGGTTTTCCGGCCCCGTATACTGTAAATAATAAATCCAGGTCAGAAAAATTGTTCATAACAATTTGTATCAGACAACAAGATGGCGGACTGGGGGAATCTTTATGGAGGGGGACCGGAAATGAAAGTGAAGGCTGCTGGGAAGGTACCAAGATGGATGCTGGGATGCTGACGTCATCAGGGGTCGACAGAGGGAATGTGGAAGTGATATTGCGTGGTTAGTTACTGGAGGCGACTTCATGGCGGTGGTGTTTCTTTCTTTCTGCCGAAAACAAAGAGAGAGAGGTTAGTGCTCCGCCATTCCCTTCTGGCCTGCGGTTTCACATAACAGTTTGGGTCCTTCCGCGGCTCCCTAAGCGCGCGTGCATGACAGCTGTTATGGCAGGGGCCAGAGAGGAAAATAAAAGGGCTGCCAAAACAAAGTGTGTGATGTTTTTCATTAATATGCTTGACAAACATTTAAGTGAAAATCAAATAGATAGATAGATAGATAGATAGATAGATAGATAGATAGATAGATAGATAGATAGATAGATAGATACTTTATTAATCCCAAGGGGAAATTCACATGTATATTCACATATACATACATATTCAAATGTATAATTTTAGGAAAATAATTAAAAGAATTTTGACCTATGGCTTGTTTCCATAAGTGTTCACACCTGTCAACTTATATTTGCAAAGGCGCCTATTGCTTTTATTCCAAAAGTTATGAGCAAAGCAGTCAAATTTCGATTTGCACTAAAATTAATTTTGCAGGCAATTTTGCAGCTGAGAAACTAACTAAAGTAACAAAAATAAGGTATCCTGCTCCCTATAGCCTTGTTCACAGTCCTGTGTCTACCTTTTTTTTTTTCCCTGCATCTGTGTAAAGTATGATATTCATATTACACTGGTAAAATCAATTTTATTTATGCTGTTTATTTCCATTACCGTGGAAAGTTATAGTATATTTTCTTAAAAATGGAATGTGTTGCACTGGCAAACTCAGTACAGTATATGCAAAGTCACTGCTGCCAACCCTACCATTACCTAGCTGTCTCATTATCCAAGTTGAGGAATTGCACATTTTTGTTCTTTTTTTTTTTCCTTTCACTAGAGATGTTTCTTTAAAAAAATTAAATGACAGGCAGACATATGCATGTGGAATTAATGCCTGAAAAAGCTTCTTGACAGGAACAAAATACCTTTATTTTTGTGTGAAAGTCACATATTTTACTGGAAGCGAAACACCAATTTATTTTATAAATTTTTTGCAAAGTTTTGTTGCAAATTCACTTTCACCCCAAATTTTTTGCTCATCACTAGATTCTACGTAGATTTACCCATCTTATCCCACTGTCTTTGGTAAAAGAGTTCAAGCCTAGTTAAACTGTAAAGTGAGAGTCCACAGATTTCCTACTGGACCGTGGCCAGGCCTGTGATTGGGCCATTCCTAAGCACTTACAATTTTTTAGCTTCCTTTACGTTAACTCCATGCATCTCTCGGGCATGGAATTCAATGTAAATACAGTTAACTCTGAGTCTCTCTTGGGTTAAGTTGTTTTGAGAAGATATGGAGTATTAAGCTCAAGTAAAGTTCAGGACAGTAGTTTGCTGCCATCTTGTAGATGAAATAACATCATACTGCAAAAAAATCACAAATTTTTCTATGCATTCTGTAAATCTATGGTAGCACATCAATATTCATGAGTGGGGCTGGGCCTTCAATCAAAACACACAGTGGAGTGTAAACAAAAACCGTAAAGCCAGTTTTAGAACAAACTGAAATTGCACCATTAGTTGAATCAAGTGATACTGATGACTACTTGAATTGGTCA
This sequence comes from Erpetoichthys calabaricus, assembly GCF_900747795.2. Lineage (NCBI taxonomy): Eukaryota > Metazoa > Chordata > Cladistia > Polypteriformes > Polypteridae > Erpetoichthys > Erpetoichthys calabaricus. Next base: position 99,927,258 of record NC_041397.2, on the reverse strand, counting down.
TCAGACATTGAACGACGATAGTTAAACTGATGTAAATGACACTTTATGGCTGAACTTTGGTTGCATTAAGGTGTAGGTGTGTACAAAAAAGACAAATTGATTGTGATCAGGAGGTAAGATGAGAAAGACCTTAGCCCCCTAAGTGCTGTTCATAATGCAGCAAGTCTCAATGTTTGTGTCACAGAAAGTATGGAAGTCACTAAGCCTTGCACTGTGGTATCCTGCAGTAGCACAATGAGCTACGTCTATCTTGTGGATCAGGCACTGACATTCTACCCTCTCATGCACAAGAAACAGAAAAATATTATTAAAAAAGTCCGCAAAAAAACACACTTCTACCGTCCTGATTGCAATGTTAGGCTGTGTGATGGTGACTGTTTCAAAACATATCACATGAAGGACAGGTACTGAATCTGCATCAGTACAACAGTAAACACCAGACATACCTTTACCTACTGTATTGATGTTGACATTTTAGTATCTACATGTTTCTGTTACACATAGCATTTTTTCTTTTTAAAAAAAGTTCAAAGTTTTTGACTCATTTTTTCCAGAGGAAGCATAACGCTAGGGAGTTTAATCAATTTCTTGGCTGAGCAGGCGCTTCAGATTGTCAAGTTGAAAAGTGAAGTTTCTCCTTATTTTCCTGGGTAAGGGCAGCACACTTTGTACCAAATATATTGGCTGTTCAAGCTGACCAGTGTCCCAGTTCTAATAAACAAAGCATCCCATAGCAGGGTGCTGCCATCGGCATGCTTAGTAGAAGATGCAGTGTTTATGGGTTGCTCTCAGGGTGGAAAACTTAAGGCATTCAAGGGTAACATCATAAATGTCCATTTGACCAAGGTAAACTGATAGATTCTGCGAGTACCCATGGGCAAGTTCACATAACTGCTGAGGTGGAGCTACAGCTCTTAAGCTTAGGGTTATACAAAGCAACTGCAGAAAGAAGGAGGATGATGTGTGGGCCCTGGGAAAGACCATTTCTAGAACTAGAATAAAAAGGACAGTTCTTGACATCTGTCCAGAATTAGCATCAAGGGTGTGTAGGTGCAAGAAGCTCTCAGTATTTTGTGTTTGATCTGCTTTGACTCTCCCTTTGTGCATATAATAAACTGCCATTGTTTCGAACAGGCAATGTCATGATGATATCAGTTCACATTTATGTGACATGCTCATATAACTATACAACTATTTTCCCATTACTGTAATATGGCATTTTTGGTGCTGTGACTCAACATGAACATAAGTTAATGAGCAGATACAAAAAAGGAGCAGTCAGTGTGTGCTTGGTGCATGTTGGGGGGGTTAGTGGGTAGGAGGGTCTGCAGTGATATTTAAAAACGTTGCTGTGTAATGAAGTGGAAATTTGCAGTGCAAGGGCTTTTCATGTTCTGCATCTGCCACTGTGCTAATAGCATTTCCTGAAAATATCCAAAATTCTTCTTACTTATAATTAACATTACTTTGGACCTAAGAATTTTATCTCAGAAGCTCACATATAATAAAACATTTTTTCTAATGACAGGAAGTGCTTTGCCAAAAACACACTTCTCACAAAAATGTGCTGTAATTATATTTTATACAAGATTTGGCTTAAAATAAAGCATGCATAAAGGTTGGTGTTTCTATCTTAGCAGAATGATTAAATCAAATTAAAGATATTAGCCAAGCCTAGAAGAAGCCAATGAAATATTAGTGTTGTGAATATGGAGACAGGTACTGTATGGAATAGGTCCTTGTGTCTTATATAAATTTGCCAGCTCTAAATGATTCTTAGAGACAGATCTGTAGTACAGAAATGGACCTATATGGTGTGTAGCTTAATTTTATCTCTTAAAAGATGCATCAAAAAGTCACTTACATAGATAGTAAAACAAGGTGACAAGAACTTGGCACTAACCTAGAAACTTGGAAGCAAGTTTCCAGGAGGCAGGCAGTTTAACATCATCTTTACATATTGCGTTGATTTTTTGAATAGCTTTTCTCCCTAAATTGTATTTTAATTTGTTTGTAAATCATTTATTCATTCTCAAACCCTATTAATCAAGTATATTGTCATGGGGGGGCGGATGTCTAGAAACTGCCTTGGACATGAAACCAGTCTATCTTACGGCCCAGAAAGTAATGTAGAGTGATATTATTAATCATAACATACATGTTCTACAAAACATATTTTGATGAATGCTTGTAGGTATTCCAATATAAACATGAGTAAATAACAATTACAAATAAACAGCAGTAGCTTCTTATGCCATATCCTAGCAATATGATTTTCAATGGGCAGTCTGCATAGCTCTTTAGTCAAAACTGCGGTCATTCTCTACAACTACAGGATTAAGACAGGAGCCCTATAGGCAGGCAACAGATTGATTAAGCCTGTTTACTGCCTGGTACTGCCTAGTGCAGCATTGATAACCTACAATTTATTCACTATGGCAGGAAGGTTGTTGAAAATGAAAGAACATAATACCCGTAAATGTTGATTACATTAAGACATTAAAACAGTTTAGACGAGAACAGGCCATTCAGCCCATCAAAGCTTGCCAGTACTATCCACTTAATTCTTCCAAAATAACATCAAATCTAGTTTTGAATGTCCCTAATGACCTACTGTCAACTACACTACTTGGTAACTAATTCCATGTGGTTAGTTCATATTTAGCAAATTGATTCCAATACATACAGAAATGTGCTGACAGTACTCCATCATTATACACAGAATTGAGATATGGTGTCCTGCAGGGCTCAGTACCGGGAAATTTACTGTTTTCACTTTAGATGCTTCCACTGGGATCTATCATTAGCAAACAAAACGTTAATTTTCAGTTGTACGCTGATGACACCCAGTTATACCTTTATTTAAGACAAAATTGTGTTTCTCCTGTGTTGTCCTTAATTAGACGTGTTAGTGAGTTAAAGTAGTGGATGGATGAATATTACTTGTCTTTGAACACAGACAAAAAAGAAATGTTAATTATTGAAGGGAATGATGCTGAGTGCAACAATATTTTATCATTATTTTTCTCAGTTGGAATCACCATTAGTTTTACTGAATCAGACTATGACCTAGGCGTTATCTTTGACACTGGCATGTCATTTAAATTGCACATTAGAAAACTGTCCAAAACATGTTTTATCCATCTTGTCAAAATGAAGGTGTTTTCTAAATATGCAGATACTGAGAAATTAATTCATGCATTTAATTCCAGTAGGATTGACTACTGTTATGCAGTGTTCACTGGTTGTTCTTCATACAGCTTTAAATTAATTCAAAATACTGCTGCAAGAATTATTATAAGAACAAGAAAATACGAACACACAATTCCAGTTCTTAAATCCTTACAATGGCTCCCGGTTAAGCATAGGGCAGATTTCAAAATCCTCCTTTTAACATATAAAGCCTTAAATGGCCTAGGTCCTGCTTACTTATCTGAGCTTATCATTACTTATAAACCAGAGCAGACATTAAGATCCCAAAATGCTGGTCTGATTCCAGTGATTATTAAAATAACAGGAGGAGGCTGAGCTTTTAGTTACAGTACCATGAAGCTGTGGAACGGTCTGCCTGCCACTATAAGAGGTGCCCCTTCAGTCTCAGCTTTTAAATCCCTGCTAAAGACTCACTACTTCAGTTTAGCATACCCTGAGTAGAGCTGCTCATTAGTTGTACATACTGGATATCTGCGGTTAGTCATTAGTACTAAAATATAAGTAATATGATAATTATAAACTGTTACTAACGCTTGCCTATTCTGTTTCTCTTCTCGGTACTTACAAGTGGCAATTGGTGCCAACACTCTACTTGCCAAGTTGTTTGCCTGCCTATGGAACAGTTATCTCTGATAAAGGAGCACTGGAATCATCAGGGAGAAACAGTTCTTTCATCAGATTGGCTGTCCGAACACTGACTCAACTGTGGAAGGGCTAGAAGGGGGGAGGCAGCTTGTTGGCCAATATCTCCAGGACTCTGAACAAATCATATGTGATAGCTCTATATTTAGGGAGTGATATAATCTATTCTTGCATTTTTCTTTGCAGTTTGTACTGTTGTACAGTACTGTTGTATTGTATTCCTGAGATGGCAATGATAGATAAAGAGGATTACTTGTGTTCTTTTTTTGTGTATTCTATTTACCCCATTTTATGACACCCATTGCACATCCATCCTACCTGGAAAGGGGTCTCTCTCTTTTTTCCATACATAGGTATTTTCTTGTATTTTTTTTTTGTTGTCTTCTTAAGGAGTCAAGGCTGGGATTCGGGGAGGGGGGGGGGGGGGGGGGGGGCTGTCAAAAAACAGGGCCTGCTAAAGTCCATTGCAGCACTCCTTGTATGATTTTGGCCTATAAAAGAAATACATTGTTGCTGTTGTTCTCTGTATAAAGAAAATCTCCCTAATGTTTGTGCAAAATGATGAAATAAAGTAACAGTCTTCACCCACTGTACTAATTCCCTTCATAATTTTAAATACTTGAATCATTTGTCCTCTTAATCTTCTTTTGCTTAAACTTAAAAGGCTCAGCTCTTTCAACCCTCCCTTATACTTCATCCTCTGTTGCCCTGGAATTAGCCTAGTCACTCTTCCCTGGACTTTTTCCAGTGCTGCTATGTCCTTTTTGTAGCCTGCAGGGAACAATGATTTAAAATTTTTGTGTAAAAACTTTTGTAGTGCTAGCTTCATTTCAGGGTATTTGAACTTTCCATGAATTTGACTTTAATATTTGGTAAATGTTTTGGGCTTTGGTTGTTAGATCTTTTGAATAGCCTTTTGGTTTTAAACTATGCTTGTTTTTTAATCACAAATTTACCTTTTCCAAGGTTTTCCAAGTTTGCAGCAGCCGCATAACTCCAAGCACTGAAATTAGTCTTGATACTTCGGATCTGCTGTAGGAACTTTTAACAAAAAATGCATGTACATTACATCCTTCAGAGCCTTGCTGTTCCTTTAAATTTATTTCCACCAACTATAATGCATTTGTGGAATATTTCAAAGTCCCTGTTTTGAATGAGGAGGCCACCAGCCATTCCTCTTTATTCACATTTGTTATTTTTTACCATTAGGCATTTCGTTTGGGGTAACATGGTGTTACTGCTGATTGCACTGTTGCCTTACAGGTCCTTTGACCTGGGTTTAAATCCCAGTCATTGTCTCTCTCTCTCTGACATAAACACCCTGTCCCCATGTCTATATCAGCTTATTCTGGGTATTGTGGTTTCCTCTCAAATCCTAGAGACCTTCAGGTTAGGGTGACTGGCCTGCTGCCTTACTTGTGCTGCCTGCTTATGATATGCTATAATGGAAAAAGCTGGCTGCTAAACCTTATTGGCTATCCCACATGCTGGTCCATATATTTTTTTTTTGCTTAGTTTAATGACACTCTTAGGTTAAGTTAGCTGCTAAGCATGCATGGAAATATTGTATGCAGCAAGTGTAGCAAAATCATTTATGTCTGTTTTTTGTTTGCTAACAACATACTAGATAACCACAGTTTTGACTTCTACTCCTAAAGATGAAGTGGATAAAGGCCGAGAGCATGTGCTTGAGTTAAAAAACAAGCTTGTATTATCATTGACCTCTTTACTTAATCATATGTAAATGAATGAGGCAGAAGCTGAGTTTACCAAAGGTGGTGGTGATAACGTAAAAAGGTCTGATAGTGACATGTATGAGCATTTATAGAGTAGCTTGAGCACCTAGCAAGCCAATTATCAAGCCCAGAGGACGGCTGTAGACAAGGTACAAGAAAACAAAACAGCAGAGAGGAATTCTTTATTGTCTATATCACACAAGAGCTGAAGATTTAGTAAAAAAAAAAAGGAAATAGCTGGCAGAATGGGAAGCAGAAAAAAGTATGGGAAATTAATAAGGAAAGGTGAATAATTTATTCAGGCTAATTGCACAGTACTGTACTTTCTTCGTTGCTCCAAAGAAGTCTGTCACAGATACAGTAGGTGATAAAAGCGAGAAAAGCACTTTTAATGATGTGCAGTGGTTTGTACTCTCTAAGCAATGAGCCAATGTTTATACTCTCCTCAACAATTTATTTAAAAATCTGTGAGGGATACAGCACAACGACTTTAAAATGAGAGTCGGGAGCTGTTTTCAGTGGGTGACTGTAAGCCACCATTAGTTTGTTAAGCTTTGGGGAAGACATACTGCAACAGAATGTAAGAATCCCCGTGGAATTTGCTCCTTCTCTCTGTGCTTTAATGGGTTTTTGTTTCAGAAACTCTGATTTTCTTGCACAGTCCAGTATACTCAAACCCACTGTATTCCAGGGAGCCAGTGCCTACCTTGACAACACTGAGCACACTAAATATGCTTAATTCCATTGTAGGGCTGTTGTGATGTGATATTTTGCATGTAAGTTGATAAATATTTTGTATGTCTTTATTTGTAACTTAGGCAAAAATAAGTCAGGAAAGTGAATTTTACGACAGAGTTGGGGGAAGTGCCTGAAACAAGTTTGGCAAGTGTTTCTCTGCTAAAGTTTCTCAGTCAACCCTTGCAAAAAAGCCAGGCTGCCTAACTGCCAAGCTTTACCTTAACATACTGTATGGTTTTGGAGGGAAGGTGTGAAGATGTTTAATTCCCCCATTGGTCTGACGTATGGCTGTTTGGAACTGGCTTGTATCAGAAGCCTTTAAGTACCATGACGTTCTATTGGCTCTAGGGGTTGGACAGAAAATCTATAAATTTGCCTGCTTACCTCACACTCTCTCTCTTACCAAACTGATGCATGAACTGAAAAGGACAACACAATGAAGAGCACAGCTCGGCAGCCATATTGAACCACACATCACCATTTATCGGGTTGTATGGTTGCCAATATTCAAATGTACTTTGCCTAATGTTATTATTTATGAATATTACCAATAATACATTGTTTACATTGTAACTTAACTCCTGCTTGTCTTTTACTACACTTAATTGCCTGAGGTTATAGATGTAGAAGGGAAAGTGGGGAGAGGTTATATACTATAATACCTTATAAACAGTGGTAAGTCTGTGAGATTTCAGGCATTCTGACAAAGGCTACATATTAATAATATAATAGGGGAAAGTAGAGTAAAATATTACTCTACCAAGACAAAACAAGGGCCCATTCATGCACAGAACCACAACAGACAAATTTTGATTGACCAATTAAGCCAACACAGAGTACCCAGAGGATAACCCTGACAGACATGATGAGAATGTGCAAACTCCTCACAGATGGCAACTGAATGTGGTATTTAAGCTTAGGACACAGAATGTGTGAAGATGTACTATTAACTACTAAGTCACCCTGTCATTTTGCTTCTCATCTCATTACATCCATAACTAGCTAACACGGTACATAACTCTACTATTAACCTCTGCCACAGAAATGTTTTTTAATTGTTCAGTTTAATTTATTTTTCTATAGTGCTTTTCATTGAGGACAGGTCCACAGCACTATAACAAGTGTACAGGTAAAATGCAGATTACAAATTTTAGAAAATACAGTACATAGTGTAAACACATAAAAATGCAGATTTAGTTAAACATCCCATTAAAACAAAGTAATTTCAAACTGATTATCATAAATGAACTCTAAGAGTACTGACATTAATTGAGATTAAAACACAAGTTCATAGTCAATGATAGGTAGAGGGTTTTTACTGAAACAGAAAAAAATTGTGTTATGAAAGCAAAATGCTAAACCCAATACAAAAGTTAAAGTAAGAAAATGAGTCAAAAAACCTTGGGCCTACTTCAATTTAAAGCCATCAAAATTGACAGTGTATCCACCAATGTATAGCAAATACAGTGAATGTCACCATATTTATTGTGTCACTATGACATTAGAAATGTAACTAAAACTGTCATATCACACTAGTTGGTGTATCATGTGAAAAATAGAGACAAAAAGTTTAAATTTTCTCAAAATGAGTTAAAATCAAAAACAGTTCTCAAATCAGTGATTCCGAACCTAAAAAAAGTGTAAAATAAAACATCTCAATTATCACACAGTAATGTTATCATTGAGATGTGATCAGCTGACAAAAGAGGAGAGGAAAGCAAAAACCTCAGTCAGCAACATCCCTGAAGAAAATAAATTTCTGGGGGAGTCCACAGTTGTTTTTTACTCAAAATCTCTAAGAGGAGTGCAAAGTTAGGAGAACAGGCAAGGAAAAGTAAAGTTAACCTCACAGAAAGAAAGAACAGCAGTCAGTCAAGGAGGAGAATATTATAGGACCTTAAGGAGCCAGAAGGTGTAAAACAACTATAGCAGTTCTTTAATCTAATTTCTTTGTCTTAAATTCTTTTTCATTTTACCATTTAAGTTAAACAGTTTAATTTTAATAATAAAAAAAGTTTTGACAGTTTTAATATTCCTAACTCAAATTTTTATAACGAGAACAGTGTAATGCGAGTCCTGTTGGATGTTGGACTTTTTAGATAATGACTTGGAGGAGCCAGTCTTCTATGAGGGCTACTTCTGCAAGAGACGCCAGCTGATCAAGCACCTCGAGTTTGGGGTCACTGAACTGGAGGAAGAGTTGGCTGCATTGTAGTAGAAAATTGGCAGACCTGCTCCAGGAGTCTTTTAGAGAGATAGTGTGCACCCCTAAGGTGGCACGGGAGGAAATTCCTGACCAGACAGGTAGAGATAGGTGGTTCACGGTAACAAGGTTCAAAGTAAAGGGTACACACTGTCCAAGGGCATCAACCTCAGAATTGCACCCTCAGAAAAGTCTCTGAAAATTCTGAGGTGGTGGACAGACATTTGGAGCCCCAACAGACCACCTGAAAAACAGTTTTCCAGAAAGAGAGAAGTAGTAATAGTTGGGGACTCAAGCATTAGGGGGATTGAAGCATAGGTTTGCTCCAGAGACACATAGTTTCGCACAGCACAAGTGGGAGACCTCCTTGGAAGGGTGGATGAGCTCTTGGCCAGAGCAGAGGTGGATGCAGTTGTCATTGTCCATTTAGGAACAAATGACATACATAAGGGCAGTCTGTCAGTCCTGTGATCCAAATGTAAAGAGTTAGGTGCCAGGCTGAGGAATAGAACTGACAAGGAAGTTTTCCCTGAAGTTCTGCCTGTGCTAAGCACCAGTTCAGGTAAGATTAAGGAGATCAGAAAGCTTAATACATGGCTCAAATCTTGGTGTAGGGTAGAATGGTATAAGTTTATTGGGCATTGGGACTCCTTTTGAAACAGATGGGACCTGTTCCACTGTGATGGGTTATATCTGAACCACAAGGGCAACAATGTGTTGGGGAGGCTAATGATTAGGTTAGTCGAGGATTATTTAAAGTAGGTTATTGGGGGGCAGGGAGTTTGAGAGAGGTCAGGGGTTTAGAACTGTACATGGAAGAACAAATAATAGTGTAAAAATAATGCATAGTAATGTAAATTCTAAACTAATGTTTAAACGAGTAACACATTAAAAATAGCTTGCCTTAATGCTAGAAGTATCAAAAATGAAACAAGTGAGTTGGATTTGTATGTAGAGAAGCACAATTATATTATACCAGCAATGGAAACCTCGCTAAATAACAAAGATGGGAATGTGTATAACATACAAGGATGCAAATTTTTATGAATGATAGGCAGAACAGAAAAGGAGGTGGGGTTGCTGTTTATGTCAAACAGAATTTAAAAACAAGTCTTCTTCAGTTCGACAAAGAGCCCCATCTTAGTGAAGACGTGCAGGTTCGCCCTAGACAGCATTAGGGAAAAAGGCCTTATTTTAGGAGTGTGTTCAACCACATCTTTTTAGTAATATTAAAAAGACAAGTTTTCAGGGGGATTTTATAGTCATGAGGGACTTTAACTACTTGAATATTAGCTGGGATAATCTTGCAAACAGCAGAGCAGGAATTTTTAGAAGTAATCAGTGACTGTTTTTTAACACAGTATGTTAAAGCACCAACATGGGGTTGAAGCCTGTATAGATTTAGTATTTTGTAATAATCAGGATAGAATTGAGGGTGTAGAGGTGATTGAACCACTAGGGTCAAGTGACCATAATATAATACAATTCTCAGTGTTTTGGAAGAGTGTGGATGCAAAGACTAAAATTGCTTTAACTTTGGTAGGGCAAATTTCAAACAATGTATGCTTTTAAGTGTGGAGACAGTTGAGGAGCATTGGAACAGGTTTAAAAATGTTTTATGTGTAATGCAGGACAGGTACATACCTAAATTTGGAATTAGTAGGAACATAAAAAAACTCCACAGTGGGTTAATAAAGAGTTAAAAAAGAATCTGCAAAGGAAAAACACAACTGTATAACTGTATAAGACTAATAACTCCAATGTGAATCATAGGGCAAATGAGAACATGAGGGCAACCTTTAAGAACGATATTAAGGACAGGGCTAAAAGACAGTTAGAGAGGAATATAGCAGATAAGGAGAAAGATGACCCAAAGAGAGTCTTTCAGTATTTTAGTAGTAAAAGAACAGTCAAGGAGGAGGCAAGTGCATCAGGAAAAGTAAAGAGGAAATAAAAAATATAGTCAGTGAAATAGCAAATGCTCAAAACAGATTTTTCAGAGGTCTTCAGAAGTAAGGAATTAGAAAACCCCCCAGCAGTAAATGGGACTACTAGGTAGGTTCTGAGTGATTTAGAAATTGTAGAGGGAGAAGTATTGTTTAGATTAAATAGGCCGTAGTGAAAAGTCAAGCAAAATGACACCTTTTATTGGCTAACTAAAAAGATTACAATATGCAAGCTTTCAAGGCAACTCAGGCCCCTTCTTGAGTTCTTGGGGAGGTTAGCGAGTACATATATACTCCCTTGATGCATATTTTTAGGAAGTCACGGGTTCACTGGGAAAATTACAAAGGACTGGAAAATGGCAAATATTTATCCTGTTATATGAAAAGGGTGATTGGGCAAATCCAAGCAACTATTGGCCAGTAAGCTTAATGTGCATCACAGGAAAATTAATGGAAGGAATCATTAAGGGTAAGACTGAGCAACATATGGCAAGAACAGGAGTTTTGCTGAACAATCAGCATGGGTTCAGAAGAGGGAGGTAATGTTTTATTAACATGCTGGAATTCTATGAGGAACCAACAAAAGGGATTGATCAAAGTGGAGCATATGATATTACTTATCTGGACTTTCAGAAACAATTTCATAAGGTGGAACCTTATCAGAATTGGCTGACGTTAAGAGTGGTGTTCCAAAGGGGACAGTGCTAGGGCTATTTTTAATTTATAAAAAATGATTTACATAAGAATATAAGTAACAAGCTGGTTAAGTTTGCAGATGATACCTAGATACGTGGATTGGCAGATGATCTGGAATCAGTTGAATCATTACAGAGGGACCTGGACAAAATACAGGCAGATTTGTGGCAGATGAAATTTAAAATCAGTAAATATAAAGTATTACACGTAGGAAGTAAAAATGGGAGTTCTGAAAATCAAAAGTACACCTTTATGAGAATAATTTAGGAGTCCTAGTAGTCTCTACATTATCAACTTCCAGACAGTGTTCAGAAGCCATTAAAAAAGCAAACAGAATGTTAGGTTATATAGCACGATGTGTAGAATACAAGTCCTAGAAGGTTATGATTAAGCTTTATAAGGCACTCATGTGGCCTCTGCTGGAGTACTGTGTAGTTTTTGTCTCCAGGCTACAAAAAGTATATAGCAACACTAGCAAAAGTCCAGAAAAGAGTGACTGGGCAGATTCCAGGGTTACAGGGGACGAGTTATGAGGAAAGATTAAAAGAGCTGAGCCTTTTCAGTTTAAGCAAAAGAAGATTAAGAGACATGATTCAAGTATTTACAATTATGAAAAAAATTAATCCAGTGGATTGAGACTGTTATTTTAAAATGAGTTCATCGAGAACACAGGGACACACAATTGGAAACTTGTTAAGGGTAAATTTTGCACAAACATTAGGAGATATTTCTTTACTAGAGAACTACAGATACATGGAAGGTAGTAGGTAGGTAGGTAGGTAGTAGGACTTTAGGGACTTTCAAAACTACACAAATTAAGTGGATAGGACTGGCGAGCTTTGTTGGGCTGAATAGCCTGTTCATCTCTAGATTGTTCTAATAATTACTGAGTACCTCAGCTAGTGTAAGTATAATACAGTGCTTGCATCTAGCTAATAGAGTATACTTCTAACACTGCCTATAGATGTGTCCGTTTAGTTTGGGATTGTGTACACTTGAGCTACACTTTGGGGTTTTCCAACCAAGAATAAAGCTGCAGTAGCCAAAAATATACAAAAAGAAGCTTTTAATTTAACTAATAAAATGCACCAAGAGGTATAATGGGAGTGGGGTGAAAACAAAGTACACATTGAAGAAAACAACAAACCCCATAGTCACATTGGTCTTACCTGATCTGGTTTTGAATATCAGAATGATGGTTCATTCACTTGCCTACCTGATACAAAGTACTCCCCATTTCTCCACCCTTCATTCTGTTTTCTCAATCCACAGTCATTTAGCATTAGGTGGCTCTAAACTCTTTCCAAGGGTCACTTATAGCTAATCACAGAGTCACTTCCACTTCCTCAGATCCTTAGGGTACTCTGCCACTGTGTCCTTTAATGGTGTCAGAGACCACTGCACTCCACTCCTTCCATAATCCTTAAAGAAAATGAGCCTATACTTTTAGGCTGCCTATTCTGTAAAAAGAACAAGTTAGCCCCACATGTGCCTTTCCTTAATTTTTTCGAGAAGAAATTGAGGGCATTTTTAAAAGAAACAGCCTTCAAGAAACCATTTTTATGTCTACCATGGATACTCTAAACAATATCTTTGCTGCATGCATATTACAAAAATTGTAAGTGGCACTACTGTATCCTCCATTGTTATTTTTACTCCACTTTTCAATTTTTTTATCTATACATAGTAGGGTTCACACGGATGTTATATGCAGTGTCATCCTGATTGTACACTTTAAATACTCACAGTACGAGACTGAATCAGTTATACCACATGTGTCCGTAAGAGCAGGGGCATAACTGGAGAACTCAGGGTGTCGTAAAATAGGAGGTGGAATTAAAACTACTGTATGAAAAAATGGACTCAAGTCTAAATGAACAGTCTGATAATGTCTGAAGAGAGCCCACATATTTAAGTGCAATACTTTGGTATATTGTTTTTGAATGTCTCTATAAAAGCATGGACCTATTGCTTGTACTGGGGAGTTTCTTCATTGCATGTTTTTTCGAATATAAATATAAGTTTGGTTGGCATGTAATATTAGAATGCAGGGTGTTTGACTTCCAAAGCACTTTGTCTGTTGTATCTGTATATTCAAGGTGATTGAACCAGAGCTTCTCAGCCGGAGAAAGCTGATAACTCAAATGTTGTAAACAATGTTCCTGGGTTGTAATCCTCTGCCATACACTTACTTGAATTAAATTAAAAGCGCTGCCTGTCTCTAATATAGCTGGTCTCTCTGGGACTGTAATACTGTCTTTAGCAGAGTCTTTTTGCTCCTTACCGTGCTACTTCTCAGCAGCAAGGTCAGCCATAATCTCTTTTGCATTTTTTACATCTTTTTTTTAGTCTACATATTCTTCTTGACACTTTATCTGGCTCATACACATTGTTTCTGCTGACCTCTTACATACAGATACTAGTGCTTTTTACACTGTTGACTTCTTTTACGATCTTTCAGTTTAATTAAATTTATTTTTAAATTGCACACTTTGCCATTCACAAGCTTATGGCACTTTACATTTTTACTAATATATAACTTTTGATATATTACAAAATAATATTTGGTAAAAACCCATAAAGACCATGACACAAATCACAAAAAGATCAACCAATATGATGTGGAAATACCCAACATACTTGCATTTTTAACGTTATACTATCCAATAAAAGGGTTTTCTAAGTTGTCAGCATAGGATTAAAGACAAGATGCAAGTGGGAATGGGGGTGCCAGTTCATTCATGAAACTTATAAAAATTATTCCTTCCTCCCCCCAAACAGGACATTTTCATATTTTTTTTTATGTACAACACAACATTGAATCCCAATGGATTTAATTTGACTTTTCTGACACTGCAACAGTAGAAGACACTTAAATACCAAAGTGAAAACATGTCTCTGCAAAGTAATCTAAATTAATTAGAAATGTAAATCACAAAATAATTAATCACATAAGTATTCACCCCCTTCAAGTCAGTATTTAGTAGATGCACCTTTGGGGTCCATGACAGCCTTGAGTCTGTGTAGACAGGTCTTTAGCAGCTCTGCAGGTCTCTATTAGCATCAGCTTCCAAGGAGGTGAATATTTTATATTAGCACTGTACACAGTATGTGCACAGTTTATACCAGAGAACAAACACCAGTCTAAGAGTTATGAGGCCCACATAAAGGTGAATAATATTTTGAGCAGGTTACTTTTCAATTTTTATTACAGCATTTAATTCAGATCCTGTAAATATGTTACAGAGGAAGACTATGTTTCCATTTGGACTAGCTTTGTTTTAAACAAAAGTGTATTTCTTACAATGGCTCACAACTTTGTAAAACAGTATTGCACTTAATATAATTTTCTGCTGTTTAATGTTTGTTTTTATTCAGTGCAGAAATGTAGTCATTATTGTGCTCTATTTCTGAATTTCGTGTCACCAGTTAAGGGTCATTCTTATGCTTAGGGGTATCCCAGCAGCATGGGAAGAACTCTGACTTGAACAGGATAGCAGCCCATCTTAAGTCACATTATGAAGCCAGAGTCACTGCTCAGTCTAAGATGTACCTCACAGGTGGCGCAGTGGTAGTGCTGCTGCTTTGCAGTAAGGAGACTGTGGAAGATTATGGGTTCGCTTCCCAGTTCCTCCCTGTGTGGATAGCGCTTTGAGTACTGAGAAAAGCGCTATATAAATGTAATGAATTATTAATTAATTATTATTAATATTTGGGACAAATGTGATGGAAATCTGGTGAGAATATTCTAAATGCACACAGATAGAAGTCCCACCTAGGAACTCTAAGCAGGGTACAATCTGTTCCACTATGCCATATCCTCTTTAATAAAACCCCTGTGTGCATCCAGTGTCCATGTGTGTGTGTCTTCTGGTGAAGTATGCATGTGCGGGACACGGTGCGATGCTTCAAAGCTGATGCTTCAAAGGCCGCCTGGCATGTCACACAAGACAGAGAGGGCGGGACCTATAAAATATCGCGCGGCCGATCCAATCGGATTTCGGTAAATGAGGTAAGGCCTATAACATAAAACACGAAAAATCCAATCGGGTACTGAGACGTGGAGACCAGCTTCCCCATTGTTGTGCAAGAGTGTAAAACACGAAAAATCCAATCGGGTACTGACACGTGGAGACCAGCTTCCCTATTGTTGTGCAAGTGTTCACTCTGAGGATGTCAGATTTGCGATTAAGAAGTTTGGCCCGGGAAAGTGTAAAGCGTCAGTCGTTGAAGGGGTTTTCCTAAATATACGAATTTTCATGATATTACAATACAATGACTTTTAAAAGTAGATTTATTTTCGCGCACATTAAATCAGTTGCTGGGGAGAATCTGCTGATTGCCCACTGTTGTGACAGAAAATTAAATGCATATTACGGACAGCAAAGCCAGTATTACTGTCAGAGAAAATTACAGGCATTTTACGGAAAAAATTTAATGAGGTAAAAGGTCCCTTGCCATTTAGTATAGACTGTTCTTACTAATGTTTATGGACTACTGTTCTAGTGCCCGTTATTGTAACGGGCTTAATGTCTAGTTACAATATATTAGTAAAATTATTTGCAAGATTCACATCTTTTAAGTGCATGCAGGGTACAATTTGTTTCAGTCTAATCAGGTCACCCGTAGCAATATAAGCACTAGATTAGGCCATTGTAATAGAGAGGTAAAAACAGAATTCATGATCACTGAAGCTGATCAACTAGACAACTGCTGCTAAGTAACTGCTATTGCTCACATGGAGAAACAGTCAGACTGAAAACCACAAATATCAGGTAGCGCTTAGGTAGGTGAGCCAGCTCTACTGCAAAACAAACTGAGCGGTTGGCGATTCCCACTATCTCTGCTGTCTTTTCACTGGGCTGATAAGCAACCTGGAAGTAAAACAGTAGCACAAAGTACTACAGCAGGACACTGAGAAGAGAAACAGAACAGAGGAGGGTTAGTAATATGCACAACCAATCAGCAGCTGTAATCTGGGCATGCTCGACTAAAGAAGTCAGTCTTCAACCTGGATTTAAAAGCTAAGACTGAAGGGACATCTCATATATAAGGAGGCAGATTGTACTAAAACTTTGGGGCCCTGTAGATAAAAGCTTGACCATCTACTGTTGTTATTTTAATCACTGGAATTTTCAGTAGGTCTTAATGTGTGCTCTTATTTCTAAGTAATGATAAGTTCAGATAAGTAAGTAGAGATTTGACCATTTAAGGCTTTATATGTTAAATAGGAGGAGTTTGAAATTAATCCTGAGCTTAACTGAAAGACAGTGTAGTGACTTGAGAGTAGGAGTTATATGGTCACACTTTCTAGTAGTAGTTTCTTGTAATAATTCTTGTAGCAGCTCTTTGAATTGACAGAAAGCTGCATGTAAAGTAATGTGACCTGCCTATTAATAATCTATTGCAGTAGTCAGTTTTACTACAGATAAATCCATGAATAATATCTCAGTATCCTCCATATTTAGAAGGTAGTTTTCAATATTTTTAAACTGGAAAAAACAGATTCTAGATTGTGTTGTAAAGTGTGTCTTAAAAGACATACTAGTGTCAAAGGTAACTAAACTGTGTGCCGATTGTGTTTTGAACCAGTGTTGGAGAGATTCCTAACTAGATGACTAGACTCAGGTGCCTTACTTTGTATTTATTTTTAGTTATTGGCAGACTTGGGATCTTTCAGTCTTTGTTTGAATAGAGTGGCTTTATTAATCCATGTTCCTGCTCCCCTGTTACAGATTTCCCAATTAAGTTTTTTCGGTCTTTTAACCTTTTGACTTAAGATTTTTGGATTTGTATTTAGGATTGTGGATCTTTGGTTTAGTGGTTATTAATCACATTTTATTTGCTATTTTCTTGTGTTTGAATTATTATTTTTGCTCTTGCAATTTCTTGATTATGTGATATTTTTGGATTTTAATTGTCTGTTTTTTTTATTAAATTTGTTTATGTGAGCCAAAATTATGTATGGTTTCTTTTTTCTCTCTGTATTTTGTTTTTTGTGGAGAAATCAAATCAGCACTTGGGCATGTATGGCTATAGTAGCATTGAAAAGCAACCCTCAGCATACCTTGATTAGGCATTATCAAAAGCATCTGATAAGGTGCCACATGACAGGTTGGACATCAAACTAAAAGAAGTGGGAGTTCAGGTTTTTGTTTGTGGATGGATGCAAAATTGGCTCAGACACAAGAAGCAGAGGGTGGTTGTGGAAGGAACCTTTTCAGAATTGGCTTAATGCAAAAGTGGTGTTCCACAGGGGTCAGTACTAGAGCCTCTATTTTTAATATATACTGTATAAATCATTTAAAAAGGAATATAAGTAACAAGCTGGTTACGTTTGCAGATGATAGGTGGGTTGGCACATAATCTAGAATCTGTCGAATCATTACAGAGGGAGCTGCACAGCATACAAGCATCGGTAGATATGTGGCAGATGAAATTTAATGTAAGTAAACATAAAGTATTACACGTAGGAAGTAAAAATGTTAGATTTAAACACACAATGGCAGGTCTGAAAATTGAAAGTATACCTTGTGAGAAGGATTTAGAGGTCATAGTGGACTCGACACTGTCAACAATAATTATCAACTGTCAGACAGTGTTCAGAAGCAATTAAGAATGTTAAGTTATAAAGTACAATGTGTACAAGTCTAAGGAGGTTATGCTCAAGCTTTATAATGCACTGGTGAGGCCTCATCTGAAGTACTGTGTACAGTTTTGTTCACAAGATTACAAAAATGACATAGCAGCTGTAGAAAAGGTCCAGCGAGA
This sequence comes from Erpetoichthys calabaricus, assembly GCF_900747795.2. Lineage (NCBI taxonomy): Eukaryota > Metazoa > Chordata > Cladistia > Polypteriformes > Polypteridae > Erpetoichthys > Erpetoichthys calabaricus. The sequence continues at coordinate 99,909,313 of NC_041397.2, read as the reverse complement.
GCAACTAGGGTGATTCCAGGGCTACATTGAATGAATTATGAAAACGATTAAAAGAGCTGAGCCTTTTCAGTTTGAGCAAAAGAAGATTAAAAGGAGACATGATTGCAGTGTTTAAAATTATGAAGGGAATTAGTACATTGGATTGAGACTGTTATTTAAAAATGAGATCAATAACAACACAGAGACACAGTTGGAAACTTAAGGGCAAATTTCACAAAAAACATTGGGAGGTGTTTTATTTACACAGACAACCACAGATACATGGAATAAGCTACCAAGTAGTGTGGTAGACAGTAGGACTTTAGGGACTTTCAAAACTGGACTTGATGTTTAGAAGAAGTGTGTGTTGTTATCTAGACTGTTCTAATGCACTCACAAAATGCAATCAATGTTATATGTTGCAAATGCCCAAATAAAACACAACAAGAAAGAAAAAACAAATTCTAACATAAACCGAAACAACAAAGCATGTAGTAGTATAAAAAGTAGGCAAAACCACAAATTCCCTGACTATACACAAAAACACTGCAAAACGTGAAGTTTAAACACAAAACATACAAAAAAGGGAGTTAATTTGATAATTGTTTTGGAGAAAATAAATCTCACTGTTCATTTACCTATTTACCTGTCTAGGCCATGCTTTATATTGTCTTAGCTTTTGTTACAGAAGTCTTCTGGGTTAAAGGGGTTTACTGGATTTTGATTGTGATAATACAATCAGAAGGCAAGCAAAATGACACTTTTTATTGGCGAACTAAAAAGAGTACAATATAAAAGCTTTCGAGGAAACTCAGGCCTCTTCTTTAGGCCTCAAAAGCTTGCATATTGTAATCTTGTTAGTTAGCCAATAAAAGGTGTCATTTTGCTTGACTTCTCATTGTATTACGACAAAGGCTAACACGGTACAACAACCTACCACTACAGACAGATTGTGGTCATGAAACTGAAATTGTCCTGTAATCTGACACTTCAGTGCCAAATGGCTGACATTGTGGCATCATGTATCTTTGATCAATCTATGAAAAGGAACTTGCTGTTCATGTTGAGATAAGCAAAGTGTTGCAGCCTGGAGAAAGAAGATTAGCATCACATTTTTGAAGAACGACAATAGAAACCTTAACTATACAGATATGCTGTTGACAGTTTTATACAGCCAGAAGCAGAAAACAGCATCTGTTTGATTAACTGGATTTTTTTTTAATTAATATACAATCTTATTTTATCTTGCCTTCATTAATATACTGTAAGACAACTCCATAGCATATTTTTGGTTGTATACATGGTTAATTATATTTTTAAATGAATTTGAAACTAACTGGAATCCATTTGACTGATGCTGACCCCAGAGCTGTGTTGTCTTTTTCACCCTTGTTGGCTTTTATATGTGTTTTCTCCATGTGTAAGTTCAACCTGTATTTTTGAACAGATATCAAAGTAATAACTTGCACTATGCATTCTTGTTTCTTGAGAACAGATTACACAAATTACCATATAACTATATAAAGAATGACTTGTTTATTTTGCCACACTCCACATGCTCCTATAAGAGAAAATAAATCTGAGACAACATGGAACAACAAATGTTTACCATTTAGGCATTTAAATGAACTAAAACAATAATTTGTGAGACAAGTCTGGGGGATGAAGTGCATTCTTCTTCAAATGTATGTCGAAGACCTGGCTAGCATTAATGTTAATTAGGGCAATACTAGATCTTATGTGAAACTACACATTGGAGTTATACCCAGGGAGGATTAAAAACTGCTTGGCTCATAGCCAGCATTGGCTTCTCTTTCTTTGTTTTTTTTTCAACTGCTTTATAGAGAAAAAAATACAGAAATCTTCATCTCTTCAGGGGTTTCAACAAAAGCATCTCCTCCAAAAAAGAAAGTGGAGAAAATCTTATTTTTTATTTGTATTTTTTCCACCAACTGCAAAAGAAACCTGTGGGACCTTCTACAGAACCTTCTGTACTATAGGAAATTCTGTGCTGAAATCATATTTTTCTGTTTGAAGACAGGAAAGTATCCAAGCTTTCAGTAGCTTTAATGTATCTGCAATGTAAATTTTGGGTAGCATAAAGTCATAAAGGACATGTCAGCTATGTTGAAAGTTTTGCTCTTAATTATCTGATAATAACAATAACAATCATCCGCTTGAGGGTGTTCACCCTATCTGAAAGAAATAAGTGCCATCAGGAACAGACGTAATAGGAGGATATAGAGAAAAAATTAATATAGAGAATAAACACAGTGGATGAGTTTAAAATATTCTAAAGATGAGAATACATGATAGCAAAGTGGTTATGTCAGCTGCCACATCTGTCCAAGGATCAGGAATTAACCATCAGTCTGGACACTTACTAAAGTATCTGCAGTTTGTTAACATACATTTTTTTTCAGTACTCCAGTTTTGCCCTCACTCCACAGATGTTGCTATAGCCAGTCCAGGATTACCCATGAGTATGCCCTGCAATGGGCTAGTATGCCATCTAGTGCTGTATCTTGGAAAGGTTGAAGCTATTAATCTCATAATATGTTTACATTTATATACGATCAAATGTACTTTATAGATATCATTAGGGTCTGAACTATAACTTTGAGGTTATTAATGGAACCAGCCCCTCTGCAGCTATTTCTTTAATTGATTTGCCAAACACTGCACTTTATTAGATCATCCCGGCCTTTCTTTATGAACAATTTTCCAACAGAATAATAATGGTTTTACATATTTATTTCCCTGAGCACAAAGCAGTCACTCCGTACAGTATCTTTGGTTGCTTGCCAACATTTTACTGTCAAAATGAATATTTTCGAAATTAGTTGTGTCACCCTAAACATTTCCTTATGCCACTTATTCCACAGGTTGACCTTGATCAAATGTAACATATGGTTCAAATTCAAGCACATTTGAAATCTTTAGGACAGTTTTATTACACTATTTCACAGCTCTTGCTGACCATACAAAATAAAGTTTGACATAATGGCTGGAAAGAATAGCAACAATACAATAATTAGAATAAAGACATGACAATTATTCTCTACATGAATCAGGTATCAGTGAGCTCAAATAGTAAAAGCTTGGCCTAAGAATAGAATTGTTTCAGAATTGGAATGGTGACACTCATAAAACAAAAATCAAGTTTTGGAAATCCTGAGATTGAAAACGAAAATAACTACGCTGACAACTGAGAAAGACTTCTATTGTGATCAGAGCATGTCTGCAAAAGCATAGGGATAATTTCCTCTTTTTTGGGCAGATTCCTAAGTGAACTTTTGAAATAAGATGTGTCTCTCTATTTTAGAATATGTAATTAAACAATATATATATGTTTTTAAAGCAGTTATCCAATAAACTTGAGGATTTCAGTTACCCTAACTACAAGTAGGATTGGAAATATGTGAATGTAACAAAAAGGAGTGAATCATGAAAAGAAATTTATTTTTAACATATATAGGTTTGTGTCAATAAAGCCATATTTGGCGAACAACAGCACACCAAACCTGATTTTTGACATGTAGTGTTCATGCTGTCATAAAGAGAGAGGTTGGGAGCATGCACCGATTATAGCGCGTTGCTGCACCCACCACACAGCGAACCACCCAGATTGAGATCCGAGTGCAGTCATGCAACGAGTGACACCTCAGCACCACACTGAACAGTGTGAGGCTTTTTTACAGTGGCTGGAGTGCCAATCCTGCCACCAGCCGCCAAGTTTTCCCTGCAAGTTGGATGACCTGCTTGCAGAGCTGGATGCAGGTTAACGTTATACATTCTTAGGGAAGGGACAGTAGAAAATCCAGTGATGTGTCTGCTCAGAATCATCTGACACCGAAAGTACATATATCAACCATGTGATGAAGCCATAAAAGAAATGCTCTTGTACAGTGTGCCGCAGCTAAGAAGCCATTCTTGTGAAAAGGCAACAAGCAGAAGCAATTGCAGTATGCAAAAGACCATAAAGCATGGAGTGTCAGAATCTCATCTGGAGTGATGTGTCCAAACTCAAATTATGTCAGAAGAAGAGTTTTTGAGAACTACAAGCGGAATTGTCTGCACTATGGAGGTGGTTCTTCCATGGTCCAAGGAGGAATGCCAGCCAATGGTGTAGGCAGTCTGATCAAAATTGATGGTCTGATGACCGTTAAGAAATAGATTTATTTTTATTCATTACAGTGAACCTTGGGAAAATGACATATTGAAAAACACTTGATCTCTCAGCACAATAACCCTATGCACACAACAAACACACTTAAGGCCTACATAGAGTTCAAGACTTCAGATAGAATTCTAACAGTATTAGACTGGCCTCCCCAGAAGCCCAAACTCAACATAAATGAAACTGTGTGAGATCACATGGACAGGGAAAACATCAAAAAGCAGCGAAAGTCAAAGGATTAGTTAAAACAAACTTAAAAAGCTGGGAAGAACATTGCTCAAGACTTTATGAACAAATTATACAGCCGTGTAATCAAAGCAAATTCCTCCAGTTTAGCATTCTAAGGGAGGCCACACAAAATCCGTATTTGCTTTAGAAACACTTTCAATATTATTTATAATGTTTTACACAGCACATAAGCAAATAAACGGTTTAAACACAATTTTTTTTGGGTGGGCTAAGACTTTTGTGTAGTGGTCAAACTTGTAAAGCGTACATTTCTATGTCAACTGTATGGTGTGAATCAGATCCAAAAGGGATCCACTGAGTGACAGACATTTAGATGTTATTGATCATATTTTATTTCTGAGATGACAGCACTTAGTGAAATGACTTAATTTTTTTGAAGTATAATTCTTTTCAGTATTTCCAGGAGTCATTCATGTTTGTTTGTTAAACAGCTCCTGTAGTTCACATTTCCCTTTCATTTTATTTTTCTGCTCATAATACTCTGTATCTAACAAAGCTGTGCTGTGTTTCCTCGGCTCTTCATTACATCCTTAATCATAAAGAAGTCATTCTCAGATGACTCATTGTTCAATATCTAACTGTAATAGTAATACAACCAAAGTCCTGTGGGTTTACTTTGCTTCTCTTGTCCTCCGATATAGAAACCAAGACTACAGGGAATACGGATTACTTGAAAGAAGGGGGAAAATATATAATAACTAGTCAGTTTCAAAAACGAACAAACAAGCTGGCACACAGGCAAAAAGCAAACTCTTTTCCCAAAGAAATCAGCATGTTTGTTGTTAATGAATTTGTTTAGCTAATCTTGAATCTGAATATGTAATGATGCAGTTCTTTGATTTTGCTGCATCCACCTTGTTTTAATGTTGTTTTGCAAATCTGTGAATTTAAATCCTGCCTCATCTACATCAGAGGCTTTGATTTACCATTTGAAGAACAAAATGTGTATACCATGATTCTAAATTAATAACTGAAAGATTAGCTGTGTCTATTATGTGTAGTACAGATTTGGGGCTTGTTTGCCCTGTTTAACATTTTTTTTCTGTCTGGCTCCAAATGTGTACAGTATATGCCCATGCATTTTTAATGCTCTCATATAATGGTTTTGGTTCATTCATATCTGATAACTTAGAGCTGAAACACAACCTGAAGAATCATCCTCTTGGATTTTAGCCCACATTATCTCACTTTGCTGCATTTTTATTTTATCTGTTTCACAGGAATTTACTCCCTCATTTCTAAATCTCAGGTGTCTTCCAAATGCCCTTTCTCTTCTTTTCTGACCTTCGTGAATAACCTTTTCCTGATTCATAGTAGTTATTGCCTTCAGTAATTTTTAAAATGTAAAGCTACATAAGGCCATGTATAGCACTCACATTTTCAATCATATAAATGTTGTTTCTTTGGGCTTTCATCAGTTTCTATGATAAACAATGGAAGTATTGTATTCTGATAAAGCATTTATAAAGTAAGCCTGAACCTAAAACTGTTAAATGGTGGAGATTTGTGAACTGTGATTTTTTTGTATTATAATTGTTTTAATCAGTTACATGCTATGTCCAATTAGAGCACAATCAGCAGGAGACTGTTAAAAAAACAAAATTTTGCATCTCAAATTCATAACTCACTGAGCCGAGCTCATTATCGGCTGTTAGGAGCTGTCTTTTATGTACCATTGCCTTAGTTTTTATTCAGCCAACTCCCCTTTGAGTTGAAAAAGCCAATTGAATCCTTTCATATTTTCTTTTCCAATCTCCATACTTTTTCATGGTTTTTTTAACTTTTGAGGCTCAAAAGTTCTTTCGTATATTAAATAAACAGCCAGCCATACCCTCCATAATGTGGTCAAAGATGACAATAATACCGACATAAAAAAAAGATTCTAGTTTGCATGTGCCCTTGAAAAATTAAATGTTTCTGATAATGCTCTTGGATTTTATTAGCACATTTATATGTACTGTACAGTAACAGGCACATTATCCACCTGTTTATCGTTCCGTTATCAGGTCAGCTTAAACAAGTGCAGCCAGCAAAATTTCACATCTCAAAGGTGTTGGGTGTATAACAGTTGATAAGGGTCCTTTTTTAATCTTAGGGAAAGAAACTGTTGAAACTTCATGTGAGTTTATGCCCTTGTTTGTCAATTGGTTGACTCTTAACAAACACACAAAGGACTGGGTGGATGTAAGTGGATGAATTCTTAAATGGCAAAGCAGTTTCAAATTTTGGTTACAGGTAAATACATGCTTTATGTATTTCTTTTGCGTTTCAATCCTACCTGTAGTTTAATGAAACTAAAATGGACAACTTGTCCATTAACTACTGTCAAATTGTGGAACTGTGAACAGTTATTGTGATTTTACTTACACCAGACTAAGCCCAATTATAGGGCTTGGGTAGGCCTATACCGACACACTTTGCTGATTGGCACACTCTGTTTTGTAGTTTAGCTTTCATCAGAGCCACCCCTTCCTCTACACAGATCACACAACTGTGCATGGCCCCAGGGAATGGAGGACCAATGGGAGTTACCCACTGGGCCTTTGGTAGACCTCCATGATTGTGTAGTAGTGCTGGTCAGCCAATTGAATTGAACATTTTTGTTGCTTGGTTTACTTGACTTTTGCTTAATATATTGGCTGAATTGTGGAAAAGCACCAGGCAAGCAACTATGACATACAAAAATGAGCTCAGATTAACTTTAACTGTTGGTTAATTTTATGGGCAGCTAACATTACTGATTTAGGTAATGCCTTATTGCTGTCACTGGAAGGACAAAATGAAGGTGAGATATACAGTATACATGTTCATTTTTAAAATTTCTAAGTATTCAGCTTCATTTTGACCCAGCATTTACCTTAAGTAAGTTGATTAAACACATTCAGCAGTAGCAGTAGTAGTTTTTCTTTTGTTATTAGTAGTAATTGTTTTTTTTGCATTATTATTACTAGTAATATTAGTAGTGTAGAAGACCAGCCCGTCTACAGAAAGACACTGAGACACAAGATGTCCAAACACACGTTTATTTTGTTTCTTCACTGCACATAGCACAATGCATCATAAACAACTCACAAGACTCAGTCCTTTTACTTCTCTTAAGTCTTCTACTGCCTCTACTCCTCTCCTCACAAGCTCCATCCTCTTCCACCCGACTCCAGCTCCTTGATTGGAGTGAGGTGGCCCCTTTCATGGTACACCTGGAAGTGCTCCAGGTGCTTCCCGGTTAACCTCTGGCAGGACTTCCGGGTGTGGCTTTGTCTGTTCAAAAATGTCCTTGTTTCCACTCAGATATACAAAACACCCATTTTTATAATTGTAAATAGTACATTTTTTTAAGACTGTCTGTCCATTTAACTAGCATCCCAATGTAACATGCACAAAGAAAATGTCCATTGTATTCTGGTTACATAGCATAATAGATAGATAGATAGATAGATAGATAGATAGATAGATAGATAGATAGATAGATAGATAGATAGATAGATAGATAGATAGATAGATAGATAGATACTTTATTAATCCCAAGGGGAAATTCACATTCTCCAGCAACAGCATACTGATACAAAAAAAAAAAAAATATATTAAATTAAAGATTGATAATAATGCAGGTAAAGACAGACAATAACTTTTTATAATGTTAATGTTTACCCCCCCGGGTGGAATTGAAGAGTTGCATAGTTTGGGGGAGGAACGATCTTCTCAGTCTGTCAGTGGAGCAGGACAGTGACAGCAGTCTGTCGCTGATGCTGCTCCTCTGTCTGGAGATGACACTGTTTAGTGGATGCAGTGGATTCTCCATAATTAATAGGAGCCTGCTGAGCGCCCGTCGCTCTGCCACAGATGTTAAACTGTCCAGCTCCATGCCAACAATAGAGCCTGCCTTCCTCACCAGTTTGTCCAGGCGTGAGGCGTCTTTCTTCTTAATGCTGCCTCCCCAGCACACCACCGCGTAGAAGAGGGCACTTGCCACAACCATCTGATAGAACATCTGCAACATCTTATTGCAGATGTTGAAGAACGCCAGCCTTCTAAGGAATTATAACCGGCTCTGTCCTTTCTTACACAGAGCATCAGTATTGGCAGTCCAGTCTAATTTATCATCCAGCTGCACTCTCAGGTATTTATAGGTCTGTACCATCTGCACACAGTCACCTCTGATGATCACGGGGTCCATGAGGGGTCTGGGCCTCCTAAAATCCACCACCAGCTCCTTGGTTTTGCTGGTGTTCAGGTGTAGGTGGTTTGAGTCGCACCATTTAACAAAGTCATTGATTAGGTCCCTATACTCCTCCTCCTGCCCACTCCTGATGCAGTCCATGATAGCAGTGTCGTCAGTGAACTTTTGCACGTGGCAGGACTCCGAGTTTTATTGGAAGTCTGATGTATATTGGCTGAACAGGACCGGAGAAAGTACAGTCCCCTGTGGCACTCCTGTGTTGCTGACCACAATGTCAGACATGCAGTTCCCAAGACGCACATACTGAGGTCTGTCTTTAAGATAGTCCACGATCCATGCAACCAGGTATGAATCTACTCCCATCTCTGTCAGCTTGTCCCTAAGGAGCAGAGGTTGGATTGTGTTGAAGGCGCTAGAGAAGTCTAGAAACATAATTCTTACAGCACCACTGCCTCTGTCCAAGTGGGAGAGGGATCGGTGTAGCATATAGATGATGATGAAGATGATGAACTGCAGGGGGTCGAGGGCGTGTTGAACCTGTGGCCTCAGGTGGTGAAGCAGCAGCCTCTCCATGGTCTTCATCACATGTGATGTCAGAGCAACAGGCCGGAATTCATTCAGCTCACTAGGACGTTATATAATAGGCAGACACCAGCCCTTGATTACACATTTCATTCACTACTGGACAATGTCATGCATACAATCAGAACTACTAGAAACTAATTAACCCAAAATTAACCGACACCCCCCCCCCCCACAATTTATTAGGACTGCATGAAAATCAGTGAACCAAACAATCTAAGAAGAAAAGAGAGACAGAGAGCTTAGAGAAGCAGCAGAGATGTAGTTAGCTTGTTGTAGCGATTATCAGAGGATAGTCAATAATCAGTCAAAGCACAGAAGAAAAAAGTGGATTATCTTTCAATGACAACCAAAATGAAGAGACTAAAAGTTATCAACTCCAGAAAGTGTGCCTAAATACCTAAATGCCTACCACTAGTCTGTCATGAGTTTTTCTTTGTGGTTCAGAAGTTTAGATACTTAACTTTATGTCCGGCATTTTGTATAACCAGCTCACACAACTAGCAACAAATGTTGTTACCTTTAAATTACTTTCATGTTACCTTCATGAAAATGGAAAAGAAAATGGTTGCTCAAAATGAAAAGCATTACATAAAATGGCAGTACAATGAAGTCACAAAGATGATAAAATGAACAACACTAACAGTAAATTTAAGAGAACTATGACATTGAATTAAGTGACACTAAACAGATTATTAAGATCCTGAGATGTCACTGCACTGCCTACAGCTCTGATAAAGCAGAGGTAACCACTGCACAAATGTGTCAGTTCCTTGAAAACCAAGGATTTGTCAGAAATAAGTGGAATTTATGCTCAACCATCATAACATCCTCATAACACTCATAAAAGATTATACACGTGACACGGCATCGAAATGCCACAGATAAGAGCAGACCAAGGTGAGGACTCAACTGAGTTAGCTAATGTATCAGACACACAGCAGGCTTTTCCGATTTTTAACATTGAGTTTTCTTTGTCCTGTCTCTTCGAATTGCACACTGTCCTCACTGAAATGGGATGTCATTTTCAGATGCAGCTCTACCTATTTGCCACTCGCAAGCTCTCAGTTCTTTGGGGATAGAAGCCTGTCAGATCAGCTGCCCTTGCACCGCAACAGGAGTTTAATTGTAACAGATTGAGTCATATTTATATAGGTCATCTTAAATATGCATCGCAAATGATGTTCGACAGTTTCAAGTTATTTGAAAAAGGCAGAGTACTATTAACTTCAATTGATGCTGGAAAGCGATTCTTTGTTTATTACAATATTTTGCAAGCTAGCAGAATCATATTTACATGCACTGCATGTACAAAATGTGGATTACTGTAATGATGAGAGGTAAATCTTTCTGAACATAAAAAAGGTAATAAGCTAATGGATGAAGCTCACAGGTACTGTTGCTGCTGAAGGTTATCTTCTGCACAGGATCCATGGTCACGGCTCCTGTTCTTAACTCAGGATGTCTGTTATTACATTGGAGATGCTATCTTAAAATGTATCTGAAGCAAATAAATGTTCATCTTGGAAAGTAAGAAATATTTTGCAAAAAGGAACTTTATATTAAATAAATAATCGCAGAAGAAAAAGCATTTGTTGTTAATGAGGCAGATGTTCAAACAATGTAGCCAAAACCCTACATTATTCCTGGTAAGCAAATCGCAAAGAATGAAATCAGATTAAAAATGTCCAGAAGATGTTCCAGCAGAAGATAAGCATGTTAGTGCCTTGAATGTTTTCCATTGTAGTTGCAACACTTTGTGGATTTTGTATTCTTGCTGATATAATATGTGAATAAAAAGAATACTATGTTAGGGAAAGCATGCTGTAGACTCTACAAGTAATGAAGTCAACTTGTATTTTCAAAGGGGAGAATAAGCGCTATAAACACAAAAGCTGCTTGATGCACATACTGGCATTTACCCTTTCAACATTTGGAACTGCTTTTTAGGTTTTAAGGAGATAAACCAAGGCCAGTACCAAGCATAAAAAAACTCTGGATAGGAGGCCAGTCCACCAAAGGGCAAATTCATGTATGTATTCATACTCTTTTATACTGGACTCGTCAAACAAAATGACACCTTTTATTGGCTAACTAAGAACATTACAATTTGCAAACTTTCGAGGCAACTCTGGCCCCTTCTTCAGGCAAGATGTACTGGACTTATTAAACTAATGGGTATGTTTTCAAATTGTGGAACATGATAGACAACTGACTACACACTGTCCCAACACGTTGCTTATATGTAGAATTTGGGATAACACAGTACTGTCATCTAAATACATTTTCCAGCAATAAAGTAGTGTAATGTATTATAGTTTAAATTCTTGTAATCACATTACTGTTGCCAACTTAACTAAATTGTACCTTCTTGCATTAAACATGTGATTCTAAGTAAGTAATTTGTAAATGCCATAGATGTCCTGAAGGGCAAGCAGTACATTTCAAGTAATATTTGAGGAGGCGAGTGAGGCTACAAGCTCGGTACTCCCAGCCTAATTTGCACTGAACATTTCAGACAATGTTCACCCAGGCATCCAGTACACTGAATTTTATAACACTGTCCCATGGTTGTATGTTTTTATTCGGAAATATTTTAAGTTTCAATTTGAAATATAAAAACATTTCAATTCTACAATGCAATGAAAGAAATAATTAATAGAGGGAATATAATTCTACTTTAAGGAAGAATAAGTGAAGTGTACTGCAGCTTGTGTCTATGAACTTTTTATAATTAAAAGTTAGTTATGTCAGTATTTTTTTTTTTCATTGTGATATACAGAGTCTTGATCAAAGAGCTCATAAGAAATTAGATCCATGGAGGCAAACAACACCCTTCAGTATCCAATGAAAATGAAAATGCTATAAGCACAGTCAGTCATAAAATGTAATACCATATTCCAACATGCATTTTGGTTTTTTTCCATAATGTTCCATCAATGCTCGCATGAAATTAGTGGAGACATTAGTGCACAAGTAAAATAGATGATTCATTACCTTACCTTAATTTTTAGTTAAAATAGTTAATTACATAATACAAATGCTTTCTTTTAATCTCTTCATGCCTTTTTGATAGGGTAAAGAGCACAGAAAAGAATGGGACACACTGCTTGGAAAATGTGGACTTACATTTACTTTTAAACTATAATTTTTGCCACTTATCCCATCTAATGGGTATATTAATTGGGGACATAATACTTATTCTGTAACTTATTTGTAAAGTACTGCTGCGAGACTCTACTGCTTCTAGAATGAATATAGTATATAATCACTTGAGATGGCTGGTTCTGAAATTCTATAGTGTCATCTCTAAAGTCAATTTCTTGGTACTATGATATGCTTATATTTATACAATCTGAATTTCTTAAAAATGTATAATGCCTAACAAATTGGATACTGAATAAACATTGATGTGAAATCATTTTATAGAGCTGGGTTGAATAGTTAAAGGAGAGGCACTGCCATTGAATGTGTAGTTACTGCTTGGTCACTGGCAAGAGCCATGCTGTGCAAACTTCCAAAACACACATGAGATGTACAACTGAAAAGAAAAGATTAATAATAACAAAAAGCTGCTGGCTTAAGTAATGTCAATTTTATATTTTATGGAAATGATAACAGCTCTTTTAGTCCTAAGCATTTTTCTTTAATTAATGTGCTACTTCCCATTTCCTCTCCTCTATTTTTGTAAAAAGGTCTCCTTATCCATTTATGTCAACCCCTGTGTCTGCTGACTATTGTTGAGCTCTTAATTGCTATCTAATGCCCTAAGTTAATTATTAATAATAATCAATTAATAATCACAAGCATGGCTGAACTTTGAAAATGTTTTTTAATTAGCTCATATCCAAGGCAATAGCTGTGATTGAGATCTGCTCTGCTGGCCTGACAACATCTTTACAATGCAATGGCAAAACCTCTTAAATAACTCTTATGTTAATTGTGGCAAATCAAGAAAACCACTTATAGGTCGCCACTCTGGCATTATGAGCAAACTACAAATGTTAATTTACTGCTCTAGTCACGTAAATGTAGAAAAGTCTGCACATGTAATGGTAGGAGGTGAGCCAGTGGGTAGTGGGAGAAGTGCGAAGCTTTGATCAAATACTTTTGGATTTTCTTTGAGTTTTCAACTACATCTGTGAAACATGCATGCAGTGATATAATCTACCCTATGATAATGAGGCGTCATGATATTGCCCCGGTGCTGACTGAAGACTGAAATCTCATTCTGGTACTATGTAATGTACAACATGGTAGTTATACACAGAATGCTACAAGATTAAATATATGCAGAAGTTAAGAAGACAAATTGCATCATATACAGATATGTAACTGAAAAAACCAAAGCCCACACCCCCTTGTACTTCTGACCAGCACTTAAATGGTGTGTCTGCTTTGCAAAAATGGTATATTAAGGTAATTGTGTTTCATGGACCAATTTGCTACCCCGCTACAGTCTAGCTCTGCAGTTCTGTTTACTGAAGAGCACAGAAACCATTCATTATGTATTATGTACAAAATGCAGATTTCTATCAACTTTTGGGCTATTTCCATTAACCAGAAGTGATACTTTACCTTTAATTCAGGCAGCTAAAGAGTCCCATTTATTCAACTTTATTTTTATAATAATTGTTCAATATATTATTAATTTGATTTGATTTGTTGTTGATGGTTCTTTAATGTACATAATATAAAAATGTAATCATTATCTTGCGGCTTTACTCCTCAAATATCCACCCCCATATCTGAGCATCTGAGAAGGTCTAGGGGATACAACTAACAAGTTTTTTCTTGTTAAAACTTAATTTGGACTTGATGAACATTGCATGTTTTTGGCAATGTGTTCACATTTTGGATTGTGTCTTCTGCTGATTTGCAATATGCACATGGCATCATCATCCAGTGACTATTTAAGAAAGGAAACAAGCATCAGATGTTGTCCCAGTTTCTCAATATTCTGCTATTCAATCAATCAATGCTCTTAGCTAAACAGAAAAGGGTTATAAGGTAGTCAGAAATGTTTGCTGTCTCTTCTGTATTGTGTTTTGGACACTCACATTCATGATTTGGGCCCATGTCTATTTATCTGACCATCATTTTGTTTGACCCCTTGAAAGCTTTGTTTCCTAGTCTTTGACTTTTTATTGTCCTTTGAGTCCTGAATTATTTCTATTTACAAATAGTCCAAAAGGTTAACTAGGGAGTCCCAGACCCTTCCCTGAGGACCCCACATATTGTGCGTTTTGTATATGTGTTATTTTAATTTATGACTGCAAATTTGCCTGGCATGTGTGAGTATGTTGTTAATCTCTCTTGTGATGCAATTGTATCTCATCACAGTTTTGTTCCTGATTTGTGCCTGATGCCTCAGGACAAATTTCTGCTCCATGTGACATTTTAATGGAGTAAGAAGTTTTAGGAAATGGATAATTGAATAGATGAAGTATATGCATGAATGACTGATCATTAAGAAATACCAGAGGAGATTCTCAGATAACTTACCAGAAGCAGAAAACTAAACCAAGTGGAAAAAAATCTGCAAAAGCAAAAAGCTGACACCGAACTAGGTAAGAAACCAGAAGAGCACAGATGGAGTTGTAGTGATGAAGGTGAAAGTCGGAATGCGAGAGTATTTCAGCCATCCAGTGAGACTCTCCAACAAGAGCATGTACAGCATAATATTATCAGAAACACAACTGAACAGGTGAAAATGAAAATGGCACAAAATGTAAGCTCGATCTGTTCTCTGCCTGCCAATAGCAGGTTTATACAATATGTTGTGCATTCTGTGGTTTGTACAGCTTAGGTTTTCCTGCTGATAGTACAGATAGCTTCACTAGCCAAAAATGTATAGTTAACTTACAGCTGGTGGAAAAAGATATTTTATTTCAAGGACTTCTTTAGGAACTTGATAGCAAGGAAAATTGAAAATTGGATTGGCTCATCTTGTAATTAGGCTTTGCTTGCTCCCTGCCCCCAATGTAGTCAGTGCACAGCCAAAATTAGCAGCGCCATTTCAACCATAAGGTAAACAGGTAAGAGGGGTGAGAGTGGGAGTTTAAGAATTCAAACATTTGGTACTTCAGTACTCAGGTCACCAATGTGGATCAAGAACTAATGCTCAGCATTCAGTAGCATGTCTGTAAAAGCTGCAGCTAAAACGGTTCTTATAATTGGCAATTCCATAGTGTACAATATTAGAATTCCATACTATGTAAACACAGATGTTCAATTAAAAGGCCTGCCAGGTGCCAAGATATCTGACATTGAAGCTACATTTACCTCCTGGCTGATAAGGAAGTGTCCACATTATTGCTACATGTTGACACTAATGATTTAATTTTGAAACAATCTTAGGTATTAAAGCCTCACACTGTTCCAGTGTGTAGCTGAGGTGTCACCTGTTGCACAACTGCACTCGGGTCCCAATCCGGATGATTCATCGTGTGGTGGGTGCAGCAACATACTGTATCAGAGCGTTTGCTCCCAAACATTAGGTATTAAAGAGGAGCTTCATGTCTTTTTTTTATCAAATCTAAAAGAAAATGTTGGAACTTCATAGTGTCTGCACCCAACCAAATCTATACAGAAGCTAACTACTCTATTGTGTTCTCTTTATTTGTGGTTAGTGACCTGGTGCCTCATGCATAACGCTGTGCGTAGAATTCAAACTAAAACATGGCGTACAGACAAAAGCGGAAATGTGTGAACACATAAAAAGATCCAGATGCATAAATCTAGAAGTTGATCGAGTGACATAGAGTGTTGGAGACACTCAAAAGCTCAAGTTCACAAAGTCACACAGTGCCCGAAATAAAAAAGAAGTTGTCAGATATCAAAATCACCGTAAAAAGGCAAGTCGTAGCCCACCATCTGAGAGTCATATGGAAGCTTATTAGGGTACAGAGAAAAGAAAAAAAATAGGCACACAGTGGGAAAGAAAGCACAGAACTTTAATCTCGAAATTTCCACTTTAATCACGTAGTTATTTTGTCATTAGAGTAGAACATCATAAACTTCATCTTAAAATCTTTAATTTACTAGTTTCTCAAATACCATTGTAACTTAAAGTAGCACATTAAATGCTTTGTATTGTATGTGTTCTTCTATGTGCTCTATGTGTGTGAATCACTATGTGATTCTTAAACGGGCTTTCTCTTCCTTCGACAGGACACAGACTCCATTACATTCGTGATATTACAGCTCTCTGAATAATTTAAATGCTGAGATGTATACTTGATGTCAGTTTTATGATGATAGGAATTAAAGCATGTTATTAAACATGGCAACACGGTGGCGAAGTGATAGTGACGAGCTGGCGCCCCGTCCAGAGATTGGTCCTGCCTCCCACAAGATGCCTGCTGCTCTGTGCGCGACCTTTGATGAAATAATTTATTGCAACAGTAGGCTACTGTCTTTCTCAAACGTACTAACCTCCAATTCCTGTCCTTCCTTTTCTTTCTCCAACTACCCAATCGTCACACAATCAGCTCTGTAATAGATGTCAAGCCATCTGTAGTCTTAGAACGCCGATTCTTCAAAACTTTTAAGGAACACTGAAATATGTTCGTAGTACATGTTTAATTATTCTATCCATCTATGCTTCCAGTGTCGCGCCAGCCCCAGCAAGAATACAGGGCAAGGCAGGAACAATCCCTGAATGGAGTGCCAGCTCGTCGCTAGCGCTGCGGCACTGTGTCCTCACATGTTTAATTATTAACAATATAGATTATTTAAATGATGTTAACATTTTATCTATATAATATAATAAACATATTTTGCTGCATTTCATCTTAAAAATTATATCATCATAATATGTAAATACGTGCTTTATAAACGGGCTCAGGTTGTGCAATATTATAACTGTATCGCAAGTTTACAGTGAGTTAATTGTACTTATAAGTACAAACAGTTCTACAAGGAGCACTTGATGGACTTATTGAGTGAGTTTATAGTTCTTGGGATGAAATTGTTTTTGAACCGCAATATCCCTTCAGGAAAGGCTCTCAAGCGTTTGTTGTATGAGAGTAGTTCAATAGACTGTGCGCATGGCTCAGGCAGCGTGTGCTTGATGCTGTATCCTGATAATTCTCTTTCCGATCAGCTGCTGTAGAGCTGTGATTCCACAAACAGATATAGTGGGATAAATTCTTGAAATTAACAATGCTAAAGCAGCTATGGTATTTGGAACAGTTTGGCCATTTCGTGGACCATTATATTGTTACAGGTTAATTACAATCAGATGCCTTAAACTAATAAACAATATGTGGTTAATTTCAGTGTATTTGATAAAGCCGTGTCAGGGATGTCGATCTAAAAAAGAAAGGGAAATCACACTGGAACAAAAGCACTGCTTTGACGCTGGGTGCTCCCAGTTTGCAAAACTAAACAGAGAACTTGCGTACGGCAGGGATTGAGCTGGCATGAAAATGTGCATGGCTTTACGCCAAGTTTAGTTTTTATACACCACAATGTGAGCGTGGAAACAGGTGTACGCAAATATGGTGTGCAAATATAACAATAGCCTTTATTAATAATTGGGATGATTTCTAGAATTTATTTTTAAGAGAGAAGGTCTTCATTCTAACTGTAGGTGCATTTCTTATTTTTTCCCAAAATATGGCAGCAACATTTGCTAAATAACTAATCAGTGCTCAATCCAGGTCTCAGCATTTTGACTGTAAATTGCAGGATTTCTTTTATCACTCCTGTAATTATTCTATAGCTGCCAATGAAAATCCCTCAAAAAAGTCTATACCACTCAATAACAAAATTTAAAGGGAATAATAATTAGACCTAGAATTAAAATCAGATCCTCCTGCAGGGTTACCTTAATTAGTAATTTTATTCAAACAAAATTAAAAATTACAAAAAACTTTGCAATTTAAAATGCTGTTTTATAAACATGCACTCTTTTGAAAATAAAGATGATTTGGTAAAAGACATTCTAAGCACAATATCTGAAGTCTGGCTCCTTACTAAAAACTTACTTAGTAAATATTACGCTGTTCCTTTAACTGAGGCAGCACCAAATGGTTTTACATTCCTACATAGTTCATAAGGTACTGGTCAAGGAGGTGGCTTAGAGGAACCACCTCTAAAAATGTAAGCATATTAAATATTAAAGCAGTACTAACTTATAGACCACTAGGGTTGTATTCATTTTTCTTGGCTGAATTTGGAAGCCTTTTATCTGATTTAGCTTTAAATTATGATCATTGATGGAGGATTATCATATCCTCAAATATGTGGAAACTGAGAACTTTATCAAATGTTTTACTCCTCCACTAAACTAGTCAACATTGACTAGAAGATCACTTCAACAAGAGATCAGAAAATTTTATGAGAAAGATGAAGTGAGAAAACAAAAAAAATGGTCAAAACCGGAGATCAAAGAAAAAAAATGACAAAACCAGAAACGTTTACCAAAAAATCAAAGTGTAAGTTCAGAGCAAAAGTCAATCCAACAAGAATTTTCAAGATAAAGCATGCAGATTACAAAAAATGAATTTAATCTCAGATAAATGTGAAACTGCACAAGTTGACTTTTAAGAGGCTGCAACAATTATGTCACTGTCATTCAAACCAGATGCATTGCGAGAAGGATTCAAATGACAATGAGTAACCCACTAACCTTAACGTAGTGAAGCATGGAAGAAAAACAAAATGGCGAGAGAGGGGGAGATTGTAAACAGTAACATTAAGAATCTGAATAAAAAAGTGACACCAGAAAACCCTGGTCACAAAATCCTAGAACATATGTATGTATGCTTCAATTCAACAACAATTATAACAGCATAAGACATGCCCATTCAGTCTCAGCTTTTAAATCCTGGATGAAGACTCACTAATTTTGTCTAGCATACCCTGATTAGAGCTGCTGATTAGCCGTGTATATTAAATCTCTGTTTGTTAGTTATTTGTATAAGAAATATAAGGATTCTACACTCGCACCCAGTCTTGTTCCTTTAGTAATGGCAGTTTTGATTTTCTGGCCTGACTGTAATACTGCTGCATACGCTGCTGTTGACATGTAACATGGGTGTGTGTCTGTGAGAGTGTTGGTATAGGCAACGATTTACCCAAAGAAAGACGGTCCAAAGTGAGAGTCAGCTCTCTTCCTAACATTAAGGAAGCAGGTGATGCCCCTGTTGTGGTATGTTTTGTTGCTCGAAAATGGTAGAGAGCTGCATCAAACTGCCAACCTTCTGTCAGGTATGCCTGGATTCCATTTGTTATCATGCAGTTGAGCAGTTCGACCCCGCCATTCAATTCCGGGTGATACACAGCAGTTCTAATGTGCTTAATGACCTACTCTTCCAAATAGTTATGAAATTCACCAGAAGTGAACTGGGGCCCATTATCAGTAGTTATCATGTCTGGCAAGCCCCACCGAGCAAAGAGGTAATCCAGGCTCCTAATAATGGATTGGGTAGTCACAGTTGCAAGGGCTTCTGGCCATTTGGAATGGAGATCATACACCATCAAGAGATAGCAAGCGTGGTGTGGAGCACCAAGCAATTCACCACAAATGTCAACTTGAATGTGCTTCCAAGGAGCAAGTGGCCATTGTACAGGAGTGAGAGGAGCTGGTGGACTAGATGGGGATTTGCCACTGAGGAGACAGGCAGTGCAGTCCTTTACCAGTATCTCAACATCATGGTCTATATTAGGCCACCACACAATATCCCTACAACACTGTTTCAGCTTAACAATTCCCAAATGGCCCTCATGTGCCATTCACAAAACTTGTGCTCGTAGCACTGCTGGTATGAGAGTACGATGGCCTTCAGCAATACAGACATCTTCCCAACAGAATAAATCGTCCTTAACCCTATAGTATGGAATCAGTTCCTGTTCTATTGTGGTTGGCCATCCATCCCTAATAAAACAGCGAAGTTTGGAAAAAATAGGATCATTCCTAGGTGCTTGGTGTAGCTGGTCCAAAGAGATAGCAGAAGACAGGGGAGCATGCAACATAAACACCAGGTCTGGCTCCAGGTCACAAATCTGTTGTACTGCAGCTGGCACAACTGCTCGGGATAAGAGGTCTGCTACTGCATTGTGCCTACCCGGTGTAAATTCAAGCTTAAAATTGTGTGAACGATCTGCCCAACGCAGCAACGTGAGGGGCTTATGACCAGATCCATTTGTGTGTAACAGTGTTGTAAGGGCCCGGTGGTCAGTACGGAGAGTAAAAGACCTGCCATACAAGTAGAGGTGCCAGCGTTCACAAGCCTATAAACCAAAGCTTCTCTTTCACCAACAGAATACTTCTGTTCAGTGGGAGACAGTGCCCATGAAGCATAAGTGACAGGCCTTTCTATGCCATTGTGTACTTGGGAAAGGACTGCTCCCAAAGCTGCAACAGAAGCATCACATATCACAATAGTGGGAGCTGTAAGACTAAAGTGAGCTAAAGTAGGAGAACTGGTGAGCTGCTGCTTAAGTGTCTCCACTGCCTTCTGACAGTCTGCTGTCCAATGCCAGGAAACATCCTTTTTAAGGAGATGGTGTAGAGGTGTTGTTGTTGAGGCAAGCTGTGGGAGGAAGCGAAGATAATATGCAGCCATTCCCAAAAAGGATGCTAGTTGTGAGGATGTTTGAGGTTCAGGAAGAGAGTGGATGGCATCCACATGCGACATTATAGGCGTGATGTCTTGCCCTGAGAGCCTATACCCCACAAATTCAATTTCTTGCACCCCAAAAATACACTTTTCTGAGTTAAGAGTGACATGGTAACTTGAGTGTTGGTGGAGCACCTGAGAAAGGCGTTCATCATGTTGGCCCAGTGTGGTACCATGCACTATGATGTCATCCAAATAAATGGCTACACCTGGAATTACTGCCAGCATGAGAGACATGACCTACTGGAAACAACTAGGTGCTGAGCTGAGGCCAAAAGGCATCCTCTTGTAACGGAAGACACCGAGGTGTGTCACAAAAGCTGTTAGATCTCTGCTTATAGGATCAAGGGGAACCTGCAAATAGCCATGATTTCGGTCCAGTTTAATGAACACTGTAGACTATGAAAATGTGTGGTCAGCTCCTCGGCAGTTGGCAAAGGGTATTTATCGGGAATAATTGCTTTATTTACAGAACTCGGATCAATGCAAATATGCAAACGTCCTGATTTTTTTTCACCACAACTAAATTTGAAATCCAAGGGAAAGCATCCACTGGTTCAATAATGTCCTCTTCCAGGATGTGGCGGAGCTCTGTCGAAACTTGGTCTCTTAATGATAATGGCACTCTGTGCAGTGGTTGGATAACTAGAGAAATTGTTTTATCCACTGTGGATCCACTGTGCAGCCCAACCCAGTAAACAACATTGGGAAGGTCTGTTGCCATTGTGATGTCACCTGCATACATGTCAGTGCCACTTGAATCACACAAATGAAATTTTAATCTGTGGAGCAAATCCAAACCCATTAGATTTGCACCCATTGTGGTAACAAAAAATGTAAAATCAAAAGGCCCTTGGTCTTTATACTGAACTGCAAGACAAACAGTGCCCAGAACTGGTATGTCTGAATTGCCATATCCTGCAAGTGGTACTGAGGTGTGTTGGAGTGGGACATGAAAGAAGTGTCTCTCATATGTCACTTTATTCAACAAAGAAACCTTGGCTACTGTATTAATGAGTAAAGGGAGAAGAATGTCGTTTACATAACAGGCACACGTTTTGAAAGGGTTGCCTGGTCTGGACACCGAGTTAATTATTGCTGAAGATGAAGGTGTCTCAGAAGGGGCCAGATTTGGAGCACAGCGACACCACCGAGCAAGATGGTTAATTTATTTGACAATTTCTACAACGCCGGCTGAGAGCAGGACAGTCTCGTGTTTTGGCAAAATGTCTGAGGGAGCCACAGTTTCCACAATGCCATTGGCGAGCCTGCGGGGCATTCTTTAAAGCCTGCACTGGCATTGGCAATGATGTGTCAGTAGGTAGTGCTGTTGCTGTGCCTGACAATTTAGACGCGGCAACGATTGCTGCTTCGACTTGTTTACTTAATGTTAAGGTATCCGGTTCCAATAATAAACGCTCTCTCAGCTGTTCACAAGACATTTTCTCAATCAGTTGGTCCCTTATTAACTCGTCTTGTGTCCCGAATTTAGTGTTCCACAAGCTCCGGCAACGCTGAAACAAGCTGTGTGATTGACTCACCCTGCTGCTGAGCACACTGACGAAACTGGAAACGGCTCAAAAGGATGCTTTGGCTTGGGCCGAAATGGCTATCCAGTGCTGCCACCGTGGCTGCAAAAGACTCGTCAGTCGATTGCAAGGTAGAAAAAATGCGCTGTCCTTCCGCTCCCAAACAGTGTAAAAGAAGCACCCTTTTCCTAGCTGTTATCCAACCTGGTCGCCAACAGGTACGTCTCAAACGAAATGATACCAGCGTCTCCAGGGAACTAGCGGTTCATTAGGTACTGGCAAGAAAGAAGCTGGAGGAGGTAAACCAAACTCTGCCATCCTCATCGCCAAACTGTTGTATCAGAAATAGCGTTTGACACACGTGTAATGCTTAACTATCTTTTCTTTATTAACATTCACACCAACAACCAATACTTCCATTTTCCTCCTACAACCCCCCCCACATCCGCTTCTGCACAGACATCACACCTGGGCCTGACGCCTACTCAAGACATGTCTTTACCATTGACCAAGTAATGCTAGGCATTAATGCTATTGGCATTTTTAAAATCCAATTAATCCTTGGGTCTTATGCAAGATGCTTCTATACAGTTGCCCGAGTAACACGCAGGACTAATGCTTTTGCACTGTTTTTATAACCCGAGTGATGTTCAGGTCTAACGATAAGGATGTTAAATGACATCTAAATCTGTTTGGTCACATTGTCTGTTAAATGACATCTAAATCTATTGTTAGGATTTTTCATGTTAATCATTTTGAAATGACTTTGTTTGCTGTATGTTTAAACTAATCCGTATTTTTATGTGTGTGCACACAAAATGACCTAGTAGTTAGTGATGCTGTCTCATAGCTCCTGGTGAGATTATTAATACACTCAAGTAACTTTTCTGTAGGAGCTCCAGGTTTTTCGTACATACTAAACATTTTCAAGTTAGACTGGTTGTGCTTTTTGGCGTCCCATCACTTGTTGGTTCCTAGCTGTCAGATAGGCAGTAATATGCTACTAGGTGAATCGATGAATGCAAACCTCACTAGAGTAAATACTGAAGAAAGTGAATGGAGGAATGGGTGTGTATATGTAAGACTAGCAAGCATATAAAAATTCCCAGTATAGTTCTTCATGGGCTCACTGTCTATTTTGAAAGCTATTATGTGTTTTGCTGTCATTTCCTATAAGACAACACTCACAGTGCTTTTCTCACTCTGTCAACGGCTGATAAGAGCACCTTTATCAACCGAATAAATTATTAATGTAACTGCAAACAACCACGATCCATCCATTTTCTGAATCTTCTTTCCCCATTACACGATTGCAAGCAAGCTGGAGCCTAGCCTGTAGTAACTGATGCAAGGCAGAAACTGAGACAATTAATGTAAAATACTGTCTAAATAGTTTGGATATGAGAGGTCGTTACTGTACACAGAGAAACTGGATGTGTACGCATGGAGAATTTTCAAATCCCACACAGGGAGTGATTAGGTCAGGATTTGAACCTAGTAATGTGGACTGTAAGGTGCCAGTGCTAACCATTTCAACACCACGCTAGCTAACTATACAGTAAATTACTGGATAAAACTGAGAATGTATCAGTACCTCTTTCAGAAGGAATGGTGCCATCATTGTCAGAAAAGAAATTGACACTTTTTATTAATAAAGCACAAAAAAATGTTCTTTAGTGTGTTCTTTAGGAACACATTGACTTGTTGGTTGACAGTTGGTATAGGGTCAGGAGGAATTCCATTTGGAGGCACATTCACAATAGTTGTATATCTTTCCCAGTGCATACTATTAAGATTCCTTATTTTATGTGATGCCATTTGTGATTTGCCCTATGCTGTCTTAAAATTAATTGAAATAAACACAAAAAAGCAAATCTATATATACTGTATAATTCACTAAGCCGCCGACAAGTAGCCACCCATGGAAAGCACGCAAGATAGCCACGGTCACCAACTCTAAGACCATTGGATACGACGACAACTCGCAGAGCCACGCCCACCCACTCGGACGCAACGCCTCAGAAAACACGCCGTCATTTATGTTCGTTTGAGCTACAGTCCACATGCACCTCTGAGCCACGTTGACTTTTCGGTTACGACGCACGACCACGTGCACCATCGCAAACTGTTTTACACGCTACATACAGCAATTCGCATCCGCGACAAACATGCGTCTTCTTAGATGGTCCTGCAGGAGCACGGAAAACGTTTCCCCGCCCACCAACACTCCTTATTCCCCGGCCCGCGTTCACCCTCGCTCTCTAGGCATTCACACTGCCTGCTCATGTGCCCAGACGCTACAACTCACCGACCACCCCGTAAGTCGCTTTTGTCTGTGCTAGGAGTCCACAAGCACCTCTGAGCCACGTTGACTTTTCATTATTCTTTTCAGTTACGATACAGTCAATGTGACTCACAGGTGCATGTAGACTGTGCAAAGACAAAAATGACTCAGGTGACGAGTTGGGGTTGGGCACATGAGCAGGCAGTGCATACTGAACGAGAAATCAGCAGACTAGCATGATGGAAGGGTCGGAATGGGTGTCCTTCCCCTCTCCTCCCGTTCCGCCCACCGCGCCCGAGCGGGAGGAGAAGGCGCGACGGCTGTCCTCCAGTTTTCAGTCACGGACAATTGTATGTTGGTTCGTACCGTGCATTGTTACAATGTTACTTTTCTTGGTGGTTTATTAAATTACAGTTTTTCCAAATGTTAATTTTTTCCCTGTGCTTAAAAATCATTAAAAAAGCGGCCTGATTATGCGGCATATGCTACGCCGCCGCTAGTATGATATATTATAATATTAATAACCAACCATGCTCTGTGGACTCATTATTCAAAAACACTTCTATACATCAAGGTCATCAGAGGAAATAATTTGGGTATTGCCCACTTGTAGGGCTATACTGGATTAACAGAAATTTCTTAGCTTTGGGCATGCAGGGAAGGAACTTTAATGAGACATTTCTGCTTCTGGCACTTTCTGCCTGGATCATCATCGCCACACTTTATGTTATGGCTGGCTTTTTCAAATTGGAACTTAGCACAGGACATCTTCTAGGCTCAGCCCATCAGTCAAAGTTTGTGAGTGTCATTTAAATAATTTGTATTTCCATGATCAGTCTTTTTTCTTCTCAGTCTGAATATTTCAAGGTACAGATTATAGAATAATGGTGGCTAGTACCTGCCCCTTTAATTAAAAGGCTCATGCACTTCATGCCACATACTGTATCTACTATTATTACATTACAACTTACACGCTGTTTTTGGATCAAAAGTCACTCATGGTCTCCCAGTGAGTCAGAGGCCACAACTGAATTGGTAACTTTGTTGTTTCTGTGCCAGTGTCTTTTCCACTACACCAACACCATATTGCCAACTCTCAATGAAGTTATCTCCAAGTCACTCTTGCTAGAAACCTTAAATAGGATTTCACCAATATGGTACAGAGAGTCTTGAAAAGCCTTAAACTGATTCTGTGATTCAAATGGTGAGACTACAAAGAGGAAAAAGTCAGAATAAGAGCCTCAAAAAGTATACAGTATATGGGTTTCTGAGAAGTGGAGAAAGTGAGTGAGCTGCTCCAAGAGAAAGATTAGACAGACTTGTCACCATCACAACTGCTTATAACCCGCACTTTGAGTTCACTTTCAAACACAACTGTTACCCCCAAAAATTAGCAGTAAGAAGGGTAAAATGAAAAGTGATCTGTGTGTATTGACTAGAGGTGGACAATAGTAGTTCAAGTTCAAAGGATTAGGATGAAAGACGCAGCTGAATACAAGACTGAAACTGAAAGCTCTCATGAAGAAATGCCAAAGACTAATGTTATAGTATTAAAGTTGAAGAAAAGAGTTTGGTTTTGTTTAAAATATCCACAACCTTGGCTGGAAATGAGACATCAAAGCTAACCCTTTAACCTGTCACTCTGCTGATGTCACACGCAATCTCTGTGACCATAACCCTTGATCAGGGGATTCAAATGGTAACTACAGTGTCCACAGAATGACAGCGTCCATACATAAAAATGGCATCAGAAACAGCACAAAGTAAATTTTCTCCACTTTAAATACTTTTCAATACAAGAACCAGTGTCAAATTTGGATTCATCATGCTCAAAAACTTGTGTTCAGTATAAAGAAATCAAAGGAAAACATTGCAAAAAAAACAACAAAAAATAATAAATGAAACTAAATCATAAGACTGTGGCACTGGATGAGTCTGATATAATTATCTTTTGGCAGACAATGTTGAAAGTGTTGCACAATTCCAGAACAAACTTATCAGGAAAGTCTGCTCCACCACAAAGCAAACCCTGGACACACTGGAAGCTGTTGTGGAAAAGAGGATGATAGCATTCTGAAAAATCTCCTCCAAGCACATAAGAAGCACCTATGGAGGTCTTTTCTGCCCACTGCTATCAGGCAATTCAATGCTTCCACTTGATGTACTTGTTAAGTTCATTTATATTTATTTATTCATCAATTAATTGATTGATTGGCTGTATTACCTGCTCTGTGAGCCTCTAATCTATCTAATCTAATCTGCTTTCATCTCAAATGAGTGCTTAGAAAGTGGGGTGAGTGAGCCACCCCAAGGGAAAGATTTTTTTAATGTTAAATTGTGACAAACTGGTCATCACCAACAACTTCATCTGCATTGCAGGTTGAGCCACAAACAGAAAACTGTTTCCACCAAGACATACTGTATACAGGAATAGCTGTTACTGGTGTAAAATGAGGCACTGGTTAAGGTAGATGAGGTAACATCCACTACACAAATTTTCAAGAGTTTGAATAAAATGGGTTCAGTGGGAAATTCTTCATATTGATTCTGGCAAATCATTAGCCTTTAAGAGATTTAGTTTACAATGCTAGAAAGCTGGGAACTGGTAAAGTAAATAAATAGAGCACCCTTGAAATTACATCTTAAAAATGAATTGGGTGATCGCACCCCACCTTATGTTTTAAATCTGAGAAATAAGAATAGCCTAAATTTGTCTTTCATGTTCTGTTCATTTAACTATACTTTGTTGCTACATCTGCCCTTATGTTCTTTCATCACATTATCTGACACAAGCTGGCATTGGGGACACACAAGATAAGTAATCAAATAATAAACTGATTTACTGTACATGGAAAGGGATTATAAAAGGAAAAATGACCTCAAAATGATGACAGATAAGAATCCCCTGGATCACCTTGTTTGCCTGCTTCTATTGCTGTCAGATCAAACATCCCTTTTCCCTCTTCTCACAACAGTTGCCTACATCTGTTCCAGAAAAATCTGTGAACTCTTCACCTTCTGTGATGAAGGCCATTCTTCACATCCATCACTTTGTCTTTGGAAAAACAATTCCTCTCATGCGATGCCCTCCCTTTGGGTCTTCTGCGTGCTCTCCTTATGTCACGTCCTCTTGTTCTTGTACTTCATGCAAGTGCTGCTGACCTTAGAGAAGGCATGCCAAAAAAAAAAAATTGGAGCAGCAGCACTAAGCAAATTAAAATGTTTCCGAAAATGTGAAGAAATCACAATCAACATGTCCTCTTCAGAGATGTCTTCCTGACTCCCACCCCTGTTAAAAACACAATAGCAATAGAAAGTGTCTCTTTTTGTGTGAGTGCAGTACAATAGAATACTGCTGTCAGATGTGCTCTTAGACACAATCTGCTTTCGGGAAATGTGTCTTGCCTGACACACATTTCCTTTTTTTTCTTCTTCTACATTGTATTCATCTCTGACACTTGCTTTAAATTTGCCTAACAGTAGATGTGCCTCTGCAATTGCTGCTTCATGTGGCTTGCCCTTAGAATGAAGTCTGACACAAGAGCTGCTCATCCAGTGTTTCCAAGTGTTCAGTTAAAAGAGCCTGTCTGTGTTTTCCTCCAGGGTGACCACCTTACCCTGTTGCATATGACAGGAATTACCTGTCTTCATTCCATCCTATTACTTTTCTCCATGTCATCATAAGGCCTTGTTATTGTACAAGGGGGAGCCTAGTCAGCAAGAGACTGTCAAAGGCAGAGGCACCACCAGAATGGCAGAAAACCTTCAAGACAAAGAGATAAAAAGAGAGTTGTTTCTAACATTCCCTCCCTGGTCTCAGTCTTTCTTTATGTGAAAGGCCAGCAAACAATTGGGTCATTCAAAGGCTCACCCGGTGGCCCTACTTAATGCCCTTCCAAGGCACACAGCACTTACACAATGTGTCAGCGGTGTCTCTCTGTCTTGGCACCTATCTGAAGAACATTTTCTAGTTCTTTGTCCTCCTGATTTTGCTATTGCCTCTGGTAACCCACTTGCCAACCAGGTACACCGTAAAGGTGCGTTTTCATTAGATTTGTTAGACTGTCTTCCAAAAGGAAGCTTAACTCTCAGATGTGATTGTTTCATTTTTATTAAAGTTTGTTCTTTCTCCTCAAATATAAAATAATGCTTCAATTCAATTCAGTTTCTTTTTGTATATCGCTCTTCACTGAGTGTAATTAACTGACAAACTACAGCCAGCTACAACCACACAGGGACATTTACAGTTACCAGTTAATTTAACTTTCTGTATTAGGGAATACTCATTCATACACATAGGGAACATGCAACTCCATATCCGGATCTGCACTGGCAATCGGAAGGTTGCCGGTTCGAATCCCATAAAATGCCAAAAGGGACTCAGCTCTGTTGGGCCCTTGAGCAAGGCCTTTAACCTGCAATTGCTAAGTGCTTTGAATAGTGAGAAAAGCGCTATATAAATGCAAAGAATTATTATTATTATATAAAGAACAACCAGACATGGCATTCAAACCCAGGATGCCGGATCTGTAATGCAGCAGCACGAACCACTGCAGCACCCAAGAATACCATCAGGCAGCATAATTGTAAATGTAGGAAAATGTGACTCCAGTCATCAGCATTCCTAGGGAAAATTAGTCTCTGAGGGGTTCATGGTCACTTAAGCCAGACAAAGTCAAAGACAAAATCAGTCCTGGTGACCCTGGCCTACTGGATGCCCATGACCTCCTGGACAGTTCAATGTTGAGTCTGTGCTGGGCTTTCTAACCTGATGACAGTGACAAAGTCCTGACAAAGATGTAAGGTGGGCCTATCAGGTTAGATCTTAATTTAAAACAATTAATGTAGGGCGGCACGGAGGTGCAGTGGTACTGCTGCTGCCTCGTAGTTAGGAGACCTGGGTTCATTTCCCAGGTCCTCCCTGCGTGGAGTTTGCATGTTCTCCCTGTGTCTGCATGGGTTTCCTCCAGGTACTCCGGTTTCCTCCCACTGTCCAAAGACATACAGGTTATGTGCATTGGTGATCCTAAATTGTCTCTAGTGTGTGCTTGCTGTGTGTGTGTGTGTGTGTGTGTGTGTGTGTGTGTGTGTGTGTGTGTGCCCTGTGGTGGGCTGGCACCCTGCCTGGGGTTTATTCCTGCCTTGTGCCCTGTGCTGGCTGGGATTGGCTCCAGCAGACCCCTGTGACCCTGTGTTAGGATATAGCGGGTTGGATAATGACTGACTGACAATTAATGTAGGCATCTCTGGGAATTTTCTGTAAATTTTCGACACAGATGAGTTTAAATGGTAAGATTTTTTTTTAGAAGGATTGTCAGGCAAAGTACAAGTTGGGATGCTAAGAACAGGGATTGGTAACCAAAGTTCAATAAGCAACACCTAATGCTGTTAATGAAAAAGTCAAAACCCCAATCTTAACTAAGTCAGTTTACTCAAGCACTGACATCTCTTACAAAGTCTTCTTTGCATTTACACACCCATTACACAAGCCTTTTATAACATGGTCATCATAACAACAGGCATAATGGGGTATGAGCCTTAGTGACACACAGATTCACATCATCCATAATGTCAAAATATGAAAAACAAATAAACCATAATAATGAAAAAAATAAATATAAATATGGAGTATTAACAATCATATGCACAATCCTGACACAAGCAAACACTGACCTTCTACAGAAGAACCTGTGGTTAGGCTTTCACCCTCCCTTGTACCTTACTGCTTGATCACTGGCTTTTCTGTAAAACAACTTCAACAACAATGGCCACACTGCAGTCATAACTAACTCCACAAATTAAAGGAAAGTCACACCCAACATACAGAGCCTAACTGGCAGGCCCAATTATGATTTCAATGATCTTCAAACCCACTACTAGATGTAAACGGGGACTCCGATTAAGGGTGTTAATTTGATAGAACATATGAAAATAGGTTAAGGGTACAATTCGCACAAATGTCAGAATCAGTTTTTCTTCACATTGTGAATAATAGATAGATGGAATAAGAAACCAATCAGTGTGGTAGATAGTAGCACCCCAGAGTCCCTCAAATGTCAAAATTTTCTTTTTTTGAAAGAGTGAAAGTGTTAGGTGAATAAAGACTTATGAGTTAGGTTAGGCTGACTGGCCTATTGTCAAAAGTGTTCTTTTGTTCATAACGACAGTACAGCAGAACAGAGAGATTTATATCACCTTGGGACAACAAATTTAGATATACATAGTACAATTTTGTACCAACAATGATCTCAAGGTACATCATTGAGACACAGCTACACAGACAAAATTTTTACATATTTTCGTTTTAATTGGAGCCAAGACCCTGTAAAAGACTTACTCAGACTGGATGCATCTTGCCATCTTAAATTTAAATGTTCAAAGTCTAGTGTAAATATTGGACTCGATCTAAGGTCACACAAATAAACCTGCAGGATCCATTGCCATTTTGAGTGACATACACTTGGCTCCCCTGTCTGGAGCTGCTGTAGAATTCCAGCAGCCAATGCAATAGTATGTTGAAGATCAGAGAGAAGGCACACTATATGCTAGTAAAGTAACAAGAGTGATCAGAAGATCAAGTGAAAATGGGTGAAAAGGCCAAGGATTGGTACACGATAGGTCATAGTACAGCAAATCTAAGCAACTACAACAATAACAGTTTGGAATGTAGCATCCACTTCACCATTAGCTCTGACTACATCTTGGTGACAAAGGGGATGAGGACTAGTCCAATCATCTTGGTGCTGAAGTAGCCTCCATTTTCTGGTCCTACTGACACAACTGTACTTTTGCTGTACCTATCATCCTCCCCACTTTTCGGAACCCAAAGCAGAACACCTTCATTCTTCTTGTGCCTTCTTTTGTCTTCTTATGCCTGCATCTTCCTATTGCTTTCTCCTTCCAGTGCTATCACACCATGATTTACACCCCACTGTTGCTTTCCCGCTTACATGTCTATCAGCTTTCAGATTCCTCCTGGCTCAAGACCAGAATTCCATACCTATACCTCCCTTTTCAATTCTAAAGCTGATGTCACTTGTAAGAGTATGATCTGAGTGAAAGGGAGAAGAGTAACTGCCCAAGTGTAATTCCTGCTCTCCTCACCAACACCCATGCCATCAGCCTGATGCTCAGCATCACAGTATTATTTTATAAATTTAATGAGACTATATTAATACAAGGAAACCACCAGACAGAAGTATCTTAATTGCACATGTAAGTAATTTTTGAGG
Source organism: Erpetoichthys calabaricus (assembly GCF_900747795.2). Lineage (NCBI taxonomy): Eukaryota > Metazoa > Chordata > Cladistia > Polypteriformes > Polypteridae > Erpetoichthys > Erpetoichthys calabaricus. The sequence goes on along the minus strand of NC_041397.2, from coordinate 99,877,471 downwards.
TGGATAGTAAAAGAATAGTGCTCTACTGATCATTTGTTTTGCATTCATAGCACAGGAGGAAGTCACACGTCACAATACAACCATGTAAGTGTATCCGTGAAAAGAATTATTTGTTATTTAATTAAGGCCACGTTGTCAGCTTACACTTGTTTCCCTCTCATTAAACATTAGCAAGTGAAAAAAATTAATCAGAATTAATGATCTAGTGACAGATCTGAAATATTTATGTCATTGCATTATTTAATGAAAGCCATGATATGCTATGCATGTTGTTTCAAACAATTAGCATAAATTAGGCTTAGAAATATCACATTTTTGAAAGTTCCCCTTTAGAATGTCACAATCAGAACTGTTAAATAATTCTAATTCATTTGATTCTTCTTTATAATCACTTTATATTTTGTTTTTGGTTTGAAATGTTTCTTTGCACCACTGGAGGCACATTTTCCTGCATTTAAAATTGTGTTGCCTGATGGTGTTTGCGGGTAGTGCAATGGTTAGTGCTGCTGCCTTACACTTCCAGCATCCTGGGTTGGTTGTTCTTTGTGTGGAATTGTATGTTCTCCCTGTGTACAAATGAGTTTCCCCTCCAGTTTGTTTTTCAAACATCCTCTAACACATTGAGTTAAGTTACATGATGACCCTAAATGTCGCTGTGTGGTCATGGATGTGAGCAGCCTCAGGCAGGGCCGGTTCCTTCCCTGCACTCTGTTCTGTTGAGATAGCGTCTGGCCTCCTCTGCAATCCTGAATTAAATCAAGTGACTCTGAGAATTGTTTTTTATGTACAGTATAGTACAGACTGTCCAGATGTTTGCACAAAGGCAGGGCTTTAGGAAAAAAAATGAAGCAGAATAAAAGAGCTACTGTTACCTTTTTCTCCCCTCTGCAAGGTTTTTATTTTATGTATGAAAGCAGTTTGCAGAATGACAGCTGAATGCAGCCCAGGCAGTTAGAAGTGCCGTGTACACCTTTGTTTTTAAAGGTGGCCTGCCATGCAGAGCGTCACTTTGTCATTGTTTTCATTCCTTTTGTGGGTTGAACTGATTGAATGCTCAACGCAAAGTGCCTACTGTCTCCGGGAGTCAAATCGCAGTACACGGTGTAATCTGCGAGCTGCCAGCAAAGCAAAAAATAAAAAAATAAAAGGACAATTAAAGTGAGTAGCCTACTGTAGAGTGTCACTGATTTGTAGGAACTGCTAGAAGCACTACTCCCCACCTTCCCCTATCTCATCAATCAAGATGGGAAGGTAATGAAAATCAGAAGAGTGCAAGTTTAAAGGTGACTGAAACAGGGACTAATATGAAATTTTTCATTAGTAATATTTGCTCTAAATCACCTTCTATTTTAATTGCTGCACTGTATATTTTTATTGGGACTATCTATATGGTGACCTTTTTAATTTCATTTCACTTTCTTAAAAGCACTCACTTTCTAGAGTACTGCATGTAATTTTTGTTCCTCAATGAAAAAATAGAGCTTTAATAAAAGAGACCCACTAGATGATTCAGCAACCGATTTCAATTTTATTTTATTACAGTATCAAGTCCTTGAGCTTGGCAGTCAGCTGCAGCCTACAGTTGCCTGCAATATAAACTCACTTTACCCTCTGTGAATGCATTGGGCCCTTCGAAGTGTTTCATGTAAAAAATGATAGATGTTCAAATATTTGTGGCACGTTTAGAGAAACATTAGAACAACTTTGAACAGGCCAATCAGCCCAACAAGATCACCAGCTCTAATCATTTAATTTGTCCACAGTGCCAAAAGACGAGACAAGAGAGCCAAAATAATTGATCCTGGCTGCAAAATGATTGATACATGTACAGATTGGAATCCAAAACAGAACTAACTGGTGAGTTTGAGATGGTGGGTTTTTAACTGGAAGTGACATCATTGAGCTCATGGCCAGAAGTGGTGTCATCTGGACCGGAAGTGATGACATTAGGCTCGTGACCAGAAGGGATGTCATGGAGGCCTGGCGAAATTTCCCGTAACGGGTATGCAGTGGAAAGAGAGAAAAATTTAGTGCACCTCACCACCTCCTGGTCTGGCATGGAATTACCTTCCTTCGAGCCCTTTAGCTGCCTCCCATGCACACGTGTGTGACAACAGTTACATCCAGCAGAGTTGTGAATGTCCCTAAAGTCTGTCTACCACATGTGATAAACATCTGGCCAGGATACCTTGAGGATGGAAGGATGGGGAGAGGCACTGCCTCCCCCAAAACGCAAGATGGCAGCTCCCTTGGAATGTGATGGTGCCCCGGATTCCTGCAGGGCATCCTGGGACTTGGAGTGTGTTTTTTCAGCCCTGTTGGGTACCGTGGGTGCTGCCAGGAGGAGCTGTAACAGGACCAAAGGAGCCATGCCTCATTCATAGCCCGGAAGTACTCACGATTCTGGAGGACGGGAGCTCTGATGTACTTCTGGGCTGAAGAAAAGCCAGTTCTCCACATGACCCGGAAGTGCTAGTAAGTCACATGGTTGGATGGGCAGAAGCACTTCCAGGTCAAGGACTATATAAAGGACTGTTGGAGACCCAGCAAGCGAGCCAGAATCGGGAGGAGTAGGACAGAGCTTGCTGGGTGGTGTGGAGGAAACAGTATTGTGGTGATTTATTGTTTATTTACTTGTTTATGGTGGCTGTAGTGCTTAAAAGGCACTTTGAAGAAGGAAAAATAATTAAAAGAACTTTTTTGTGCTTTTACTCTGTGTCCTGAGCGTCTGTCTGTTGGGGTAAAAGGAGCAACAGTGACTCCTAGTGTTCACATACACTACTTGGTAACTCATTCGATTCTAAAAGTAACAAAAAGATCAAGTGAAAATGGGTAAAAACACTAAAGACTGGCACATAGTAGGTGATTCTCTGTGATTCCCTCAGTGTGAAGAAAAACTTTGTTACATTTGCACAAAATGTGTCCTTAACTAGTGTCCGTCATGCAAAATAAAGAAATACTTTGTGGCCAATATGACTCCCACTAGAACTTACCCTTGTCTCAAGTTAGGTGCGTCATACATTTGCTTACTTCTCATTTAGATCACAATCTGTACTTAAAAGATAAGCAGATCTTTGTGAAGAATACACAGAAATGATTGATGGTGCTTCACTTATGCTGTCTATCAGTCTTCATTACATTTATATTTGCATGTATTCACGTAGGAGACATTTTTGTGCAAAATAACTTACAAAAAAAAGGCCAGCATAAGCCTGTGGACTATTTTAAAACAGGTATTAGAGAATTAGGTTACAAAATTGACCAACAGACATGAAGAGCTCTAAACCAAACAGAGCAACACAAGGTTAATTACTCTTGTCTTAGCTACTAAAAACATAGCATCAAAAGCTTTATTACCTGTCCACATCTTTCCACAATCAGTTCATAGTTTCATATTTACATTTAGCGGAGGGACATTTGCAGCATCCACATTTCTCTGCAACACTTCATATCTTTGCGTTGTCATACCTTTTTTGTCATTCAAAACATTTATTACTTCATGTTTTCATTTCTCAGAATTGGTGCATTTACATGCACACACATAATTAAGGTTAAGGTGAATAACCCAGTTGAAGCATAAACTTGGTGTCTTAATAATCTGTGCTTACATGCAAAGTTAATCTTCTGGAGATCTCCTTTGGTAAAACGCTCCAATATTATTAAATTGTGCAAAAAAGAATTAAAAGTCATCATTGGCCACTGTGAATCTGAAAATAAGCATGACATCTCTGATAATTTTCTATTGTTTTATAAATATGTTTAGTCAAATTGGCGCGTTGTTTATAGGTTTCTGTTCCCGGGTTGCACACAGCAAACAGTTTTCTGCTTCGCTGTGTGATTGAGCCCTGTAAAGGTTCTGGTACATGTGCTTTTTGCCTTTCACACATAGTGCTGCTGGAATAATAATAACACAGGGATCTTTTCTTCAGTAAGATATGCATTAGGTTAATCGTAATTGTACGAATTGTAACACATGTTAATTTTAATGTGTTACCCTACTGCTCTCGAGATTATGCTGCTGAGTTTAGCACTGTAAGTTCAGCTCATCAGCATAAATTTCTGAAATATTGAGACAGATTATTTTAGCCTCGAGAAGGAATAATGCGATCGGCTGAACATTTGCCCCTGGAAATTTGTATTTTGTGGATGCTTCTACCCACGACTGTGTGCAAAGCAAATACGTACACGTACGCACATGCACAGACTACAAACTCCTTAACAGTAGTCCAGTTATGGGTTTACATGGCCACATAATCGGGTAATTCACAAAAAAGTCTATCTCTGTCAATCAGGTTTCTCAAAGGCCAATAATCTGATTTCTGTAATCGGAATAAGGGTTTACATGGCATTTTGGAAACAGTGAATAATCAGATTATTAAATTGCATGTAAATGCACTAAATAAATTTTTCCATTACCCAGATGTGAATTGCACGTTCAATACTGAAGCTCTCAATAGGTTGTTACACCATAGCACATGCACACTCACATTCACTAATACTGAGGATGTAGAATTGTCCTAGCAGAGGAAACCCATTCATTGAACTGAGATCTTTGAAGCTGTGAGGCAGCAGTGCTGAACACTGTGCCACTGTGTCCCCTTTTAACTAATTCATCATTTTTTTCTTTCCTTAGCAAGCATCACAAGTACATACAGGGTAGGTATATGAGTCAATCCAAAAAGATAATAAAGTACAGTACAATGTAAATCAAATATTTTTGTGAAATAAAAATTGGAAGGAGACAACAAAAGTATAAATGAAGGAAAAGCAGTAGATTAACAGCAAGAGATAAGAGCATTAGTATGATACAATAAGAAAAAAAGTGCCAGCTAGAAAATACAATACATGCAAGTAAGGCATAATAGGTCATTTGACATAATGAGAAGGCCGTTGTCAGAGAATCTCAGGTGTCAGGCAGGGTGTAAGCAATGAAGTGTAACTGAAGGGGGTGCCCTCATACTGACCCTCTGCACAAAGCATAATGGCAAAGAGGTAAAAGTATAGAAAAATGGTGTTTTCATTAAAAATAAACATCATGGGAGAGGACATATTTGAAAAGAAGAAAGCAAACAAAAGGAATAAAGTACAAATGGAAAATATATTCTTCCTGCCTCTCTAGGCCTACCTTCACTGATGTTGATCCTTCTGTACTAGATGGGCACACTTACAAAGTAACACTGTGCACTCCTCTTCTTATATTATGGTTTTCTCCCTTTCTTCTCCTGTTCTGTGGTCCACCTTTGCCCTAAATGCCCCTCCAGACTCCAGACACCAACACATCCTTACTATGAGCTAGCTTTAAATTGCCTTTTGGCCAAGTCCCAGGACCTGCATCTAAGGTCAACGAGAACCCTCCATTCCTCAGCCAAATTGATCCTCTTAGACAATGGAAAGCACAGAAACTGTCTTGGAAACATGACATTTCAGTTATCCTCAAAGTGTCAGGTCTCCTAGGCAGTCTGTCAGCTTTTGATTCAATAAATGAGTCTACATGGTACCATTGTACTCTAAATCAGAAACTGGTTAGGATGGTGTCGTAAACTAGGAGTCCCAAGCACTAAAGAGTTCCAAAGCACTTCCAATAATGCCCATTAGAGGGGGATATCACCATCAAACCCTGACTAGTAATAAGAGCAAACACAGAGTGTTTATAAATAGAAGTATTTATTATCACAGAAAAGCTCTGAAGAGCACAAATGGCAGAAACGAGTTGCCAGCAAGGCAATCCCAGGCAAACAACATCCCTAAAACATAATCCAAAACCAGGGCAAGAAGTAAAAAAATCTGTAATTACAATTAGCACAGCAAAAACATAAGTAAACTCACCGCACCCAGACACATTTAGAATGAACGACCAGGAACTGTGAGAGACACTCTGTATTTATAGAACGGAGGACAGCATATGTGATTGGCACTGCTTCTTGGGAGACTACCCACAAAACACACTTAACATAGCAGGGAACTGATATACATTGTAAAAAAACCAAAAATATAGAATGATGTACATAATCAGCATAAAAAAAGAATAAAAAATGAACAAGCAAGACACAAAACATGAACTTAAACCCCAGCCAGGGGAGGAACTCTGACCGAGACATGACAGAGGAAGAACAACATCCTTCCAGTTCATCCTAATCTTGAATGCGCAACCTGACTTTAGCTTCCCAGGTAGTGGTCACATGCTGACTCCTGTTAGCCAGGAGGTCTTGTAGCCTTCTTGTCAACCATCCCTCCCATGCACTGCCACTGCCTCTTAGCAAAGGTCAGACATGTCCCTCACAGCAGGTGAAGTCTAAAAATTTACCGCTTTGAATCTTCTGTATAGCTAGGAATCTTCTAATCTTACAAAATCACATTTTCCTCACTATGGAAAATACCATAAAGAATGGACCGACCGCTGACTGATTGATTGATACAGAGTTGGTCAGGTTCTACCTTTCATGTTTGCTTTCAAAATCATTTGAGTTGTAGACTGACAAAGGTTCATCACAATAACTTTTATCCAAATTGAATGAATCCTAAAATTGCAAGATTACCTCAGTGGCCACTGTAACAGCAGAATGAATTTGTATTGAACAACTGGCTTATGGGTAGAGACACTATGAAAAACTCCTGAGATGAATCAAAATAATAAAGTCGTCTCTCAATAAAGTCACCATTAAAAGAATACTTTTAATACTTGGGCCAAAACAGATCACTCTCGTTTCTCATATCACATACTCAGAAAGTTGCCTCTTAAAAATCACACACAGCAATTACAGAAGCCGGCTTTTATAAGTAACCTTCAAAGAACAACTACTTAAAACCACTGCTCGGTCATTATAAGCTCCTCCACAGTCAAAAGTTTGTATACTCCAAGTAGAGATTTTGAAAGCCTGTCATAAATTTAAAAGAATAGTAAAATATACTTTTTATTTAGCAAATCTGTGTTTTTTTTTAATTTTTATTCTAGCAGAGTTTTATGCCATCTGCAGTTAAGGGAGATCCATGGACAGCTGATTGGGTTGTTTCCCAGTACATCTTTATTCACTGACCCACAGCTTAAGCCATGAAGGCATTGAGAAAACGGCTGTGGTCCAATTAAAAGAAAATTAATTTGGCACATGATGATATCTAAGTTTTCTTCTTTGTCAGCTAACATGGCATTTAAGGACTGGACAGTGAAAGAAATACGTTAGGAAAAACAATAAGGGAACATATGAATTATAATTATTGATTATTTAGAATAGACATACTGCATATTAATGTAATCATTATTAATCAGGATTGGATAAACATTGTCACACACATGCACCTTGGGGGCAGCGTAAAGGCTCTGGTGGTAGTACTGTAATTCCTCAGCGATCCACAGGGTGGCGCTGTATTCCAAAGCCTCCTCCTCCTCTGTAGACCGGATGATCGACAGCCTCACCACCTCAGGCGTCTCTTCTGGTGTCTGTCCACCTGGACCCGCCTCTTCCTGCCAGGCCTGTATTTAATTTATTCATTTATTTTAACATCATTTAATTACTGTAGTGAGAAGAGTAACAATATTAACATATTGCTTTCTCTAAAAATGCTCCCTAAATATTTTTACTTGCAGGCAAAGAGAAACTTTCACAGGTGAGGAATCATTCAGAGTTGATATCCACCCACACAGGACACAAACTCACATCATTGTGATTATAAGCCACCAGTTGAGCCTCTGAATTGAAGAATGTCAACTTATGACAGTGGTGGGAATGTCCATGTAGCTTGTGCTCCTTCTCTGCAGTCTCTCTCTCTCTCTCTCTTAGCCATTTCCGCCAGCCACACCAACATTGAGCCTTATGGTCAAAGTTTGAAGCCAGGTGGAAGACCAGCCATGAAGGGTGCCGAGGGCAATGCCACTCTTGGTTACCATCATAACAGACAGCCAGTACTGGGTTAAATGAAACACGAGTCACTACAATCTACTACTAATCTTTTAAATTCAAATGAGGTATTATATTAATTAATTTTTGGGATTTATGACCAACAGCAACAGTTAAATTACCACTATCTTTCACCAGCAAATGAGAACTGTAATTGAAATTGAGAAGAAACATCTGTCTGAAGAAAAATAGTGATAACACATTATAAATACATTATAAATAATAAATACTGTAAGTAAACAGCAAATAATGAAATCTACATTACTAGCAATCGCTCACTTCAGATATATACGTTTATATAATCACAACAGTACTTACGTACAACAAAAACTATAAGCAAGACATAGTCTAGCATGAAAGAATCTGCATGAATTAACTTCATAAAGAAAATGGTACTGTATTAAACATTTCAATCTTACAGTTTTATTGTATCAAAAAGAAATAAACAACTTGGGTTGTCTCCATTATTTTTTACTGATTACTGGCATTCTTGTGTTTCTTCTTGGAAACAGTGCGACATCCTGTACCCCTTGCTTCCTTTTGCACTTTATATGTGTCCAGGGAATATGTCTGTGTCAAGATGGTTGGAAATGCCACTAAGTGTGGCTCACTTTATTCTGACCTTGTATTGTCCATTTTCCAGGTAGGCCCCTTCTTTCTCTGTCTGTTTTGAGATGCTGCACATGTCGGCAAACCTTGGAATAAACTTATAATATTATCACCATACTAAATCTTTCCAGTTTAACTCATTTAACATCTTAATACCAAACGTAATAGTTTATTCCCCAAAAATCATAGAAATAAATGAAATTAATGAACAAATGCTTATTGTAAGAGAAAAATTAACATATTGTAAAAAAAAAACAAAAAACAGCATTATTCAAAATGATTAATTACGAAAGCTGAACTGGTCTGACTGCTTTGCTGAATTTAACTTTTAAATGTTTTTTTTTTTAAAAAAAAAGCACAGAAATTAATAAAACCATTACAAAAGCTGTAATCCCTTAATTACCATTTCTACCTCATAATAAAACAATCTCAAGTGTGTTTCCAGGCTGAAAGAACATCTATGAGACTTTTCCTCCTTTGTGTCTGTTAATTTCCTAATAGAGTATATAGCAATCAAATCTTCATGAACAATTTTAATACAAAATGTAATTATATTTGTGCCTTGAAGAATAGTTCTTAAAACCAAGTAGTAGGTAGTCACATGTTGAATCCTTGCTTACCAGTAAGACAGCATGTAGGTTAACGTGGGGTAAGTAGCAAGCATTCTGGAGTGTTGGTCATGATACATTTTTATGTTATTAATGTTACAGGGGACTCTATATCTGACCGAAAGACAATCTCGTTCAGCTAATTGCAGTAAAATGTTACAATTATGTTCATGTCAGCTCTCTTACTGTTGCATTTATAACTTAATATAGTCTGCATTCAAAGCATTCAAAATCCCCAGCAAGAAGCAAGCAGAAAACTATTCCCAGAACGACAATGTAATTAAACTTTTGACAGCCAAGGTACAATGATTTTACCACATGACCAACACTTTTCAATAACCCATAAAAGAAAATGGAAATTTCTTAATTCTGTTGTTCTGATTATTGAGGAACACCCTAATAAACAGTGAATTTGTTTTTATTTTCCAGATTTAACTCTACGTTCAAAAGTGTAACAGTTAAACCTCTCTTTTATAACTTATATGTAATTGTGAGGAGCATTTAAGCACTTTGCCAGCACATTACTGAATACTGCAATAGGAAATATGCTTTGTATTTCAAGGGTAGATGATAACTAATAGCACACTTCTCTTTACGTAGGCTGTCAGATTTGTCCAAAGCAGAAAATCTACCACAAATAGTTTGAGTTGGGGCCCTCGAAGTGTTAAAAACCATTTCGACAAAATGCTGGGATCTGATTATACAGCATTTCAGGTGCTGGATGAATTGTTGTTTTGGTACAATTATTTAATTTTGAAGGATGTAAATGGAACTTTAATATACAATCTCATAGGAAATGTGATAAAAGGCATTCCTTCCTTAAAAACACAAGGAAACTACAATAAACTAACAATAGTTTTATATTTTCAAGAGACAATTTGGAAACATTTTAGTTTAGGTACTGCAAAAATGCATCTATTACTCATTATTGTTATATAACAAGATCTCAGCAAAGGCTTCTTTTGGTCTTCATTACGCTTATAAAACATCAGTAGAAAGGTTATTCATTTCTGTGCAGTGTGGCATATTAAGACCCTTTGATTCGCTGGTAAAATGACTTGTTAATATGAAGGATTCACAGATCTTGTATTAAAGAATGCATTATCAAGAGAGATGTGTCTCACTTAAGCCACCTTGGACAGTTCCAGTGTGAAGTTATTTTAGTAGGTTGCATTGCATAGATGAATAACCACTTTACTGCTTTGTAAATGGAATTAACACCAGAAAAAACCTTTATTAAGGTCTTATTTCATCAGAGTAAATAATTAACAGATGCATTTTTACAGTACCTAAACTAAAGTGTTACCGAATATTATATAATTCTTAAATGTAATCTTGGCCACCCTTTTTCTCATTAAGTGTTCAACTGTAATGTAATAGCAGTACTACATTTGCTTTTTCTCTCATTGTTTCATGCTAGATAGAAATGAAAGAGAGTAGTGACATGTTGCATGTTGATTAGCACATGCAAGCAAAAATTTCACTGATCTCTGTACACATGACAGTAATGACCCTATAAACCTATACACATCACAAGCCCTACTGAAAACCAACTGCACTCAGACTCTAACAAGCTTTCCCTTATACAGTAAGTGATTAAGATTAGATACTGGACAAGTATAAATATGCCAAATTAATTTTGCAGTGCTTTTCTTTTATGCTCTGCATAACCAAAATGAATATTGCAGGAATGGGAATTTGCAATCAACCAGAGTATTTAAAAATCTCTTTGAAAAGGCCCTGAGACAAATAAACAAGCCTGTTTTCAGCCTCGAGAACTGTTCAATAGAAACACTTTGTTGCATCACAAGTAATAATGAAAAATGCTGGAATGCAATAAGTGGCAAGAAAAGAGGGCTCTTTGATGTCAGGATGTTAAAATGACTCAACTCTTCCACAGAATTTAACAAGACCAGTCTAGGAAGCACATCATAATGTAATGAGAATGGTGAAGTGTGAAGATTATGAACCTTTGATCAGTAGTGTAAGTGCATGTTTTCATTCTGTGGTGATTATGGTATGCAAATGCAAAGATAACTAGCCTTGTTTCTTCTTATAAAGCTGCATTATTACGGTGGTTGAAGATGCTGAAATAAGCTAGTGGCCTGCTACATGTGAAGGTCCCGAGGTTGAGCTGAAAAACAAGGGGATATTCTGAAGGATTAGGCAACAAAACCAAATGAACAACGATAGTGTGAAAAACTGGAAATTACTGATAAGGCAAGGATGATCCACAAAAGAATTCGGAGGTAGGGATTTCCTCCAATCAAAGTCCTAAAATCTGCAAAAAAGAACCTTTATGAAATAAAAACTTCATTACACTAAAATGCCCTGTAACAAAACAAAAAAAAGCTCAGAGGAGACAAAAGGCACAGAAAGAGTTGCCTTAAGAACAGGGAATCCAATGGAAAGCAAGTCCAAAATACACAATTACCAAAAGAGAGGTCAAAACTACAGAGCAACTTGTTCAAAAATCCAGTATACAGGAATAATCAAAAGAAAACTCACCAGACGCCAGCAAATACACACAATTTACCACAACGGACTGTATGTTCTGTCAGTTTTTATAGGGGTGAGGGCAGTGCCCAGACGGAGAAGAACAAGTGGCCCCAACTCCTGAAACATGGTACGTAGTAAAAGCATAAATAACACACAAAACTCATAAAAATGGAATTAATCAACATAAATAACAACATAAACACAAACAAATGAAACAAACATATCAAAAAAGATATAAAAAAGAAATATGAACACCGGCCAGGGGAGGAACACAGGTTGAAACATAACAGAAAGGACATTACTGTTAAAAAGGAGAACTTTCTAAGAACTGGTGGAAATTTGCTCATGGCTAATGGTTACTATAATGACAAAGTTTGTAACATATTGAATTTCTTGTAAACAAGTAGACCTCTGCATAATTCAGTGTAATTTAAGGAGAATGGGCAAACTCACATTTTGTGAAGACATTGTCACAGGTAGGCAGAGAGAAGCGATTTTGACAAGCAAACAGCCATCAGACTCCCAGCAAGTCAGAGGAGAGTGGGACATTATGCCACCTTTTACATTTGGATGTTTGTCTTGCTCTTGACATTTAAATATCCTTTAAGAAAGTATTCTCAAATATTAATTTTTTTTTTGTGAATTGTAATGCTTAATAATAATGTTCAAATGTAATAAAACCATAGGTGAACAGAAGGTCTTGTCTATCAGTTCTCCATAATATTGGATAATGTGCAATATTATAATTACAACAGACTCACCTAAAATAGGTACATCCTATTTACTATTTAATACAGTCAAAGAAAGGTCATATTGTTAGGGTTTATATACAGCTCTGCCACTTTGTTAAAGAGGCAGAGAACGATCAGGCCAAAATATCATAAAAATCAATGACCAGCTCTTTATAATGGTCATCTCTATTTTAAATTTAATCTTTCATAAAATACAGGGCGCTTTACAAAGCAAACAAGTGTACCTTTCAATATAAAAGTGCTGTTTTTCATGCAAGGAGCCTAAGGAGGGCACAGAGGTAGAGAAAGAAAGATAAACTCGATTTCGTCTTCTAAAAAAAGGAAACTGAAAAAAAGATGTCTCTCTTTCTCTCCCTCTGTGTGTCTTTGTATAAAGTCTGGGCAAACTTGAACAGATTATAGAGTTGTAGAGAAATTACATTAATTACTAAATGCAGAATATCTAAATCAATGGTTTCCCAATAACAACATAAAGCTCTGAAAGGTAGAGCATCAGGCAAGCAAAGAGAAAGAAAATCAATGCTTTGAACTGTGGTGTTGGAGACGGTGACAGCACCATGGAACGTGGGGCCAAAAACTGTGGACACTTTTTGTGACTGAAGACAGAGAAGAAAATTAAAATTAGTCAAAACCTTTTATTAATACATACCAGGCAAGGGTAAAATGTCAGAGAAACACAGTCCTAGGACACCGCACTTCATCTGCCTCGAGCGCAGATGTCCTTGTTCTTTTATACCTTTCTAATCTCCTGATCGTTGACCATGTAAGCAAAAAATAGCATCCTGACTCATTGTACTTTTCCAGTTTTTGTAAAGTCATTACCCTAAAGGTATATTTTCTTGTCACACACATCATCAAAAGAAACTTCCAGAAAGTATACATGCTTTTTGTCACGTACGCAAAATGGTTGATGAAGGGGAAGGGGGAGAGAAAATGGAAGTAAATACAGAAGGCAGGGCAACCCCACGGGGTCAGAAATGTTAGATAATGGGAAAGGGACTGTAGCTAAATGGGGACGGGCTGCAGCGCATGCATAACAATGAGAACGATTAACTTGCTTTAGCTGAATAGAGAACCCACTGCAACCATCTATTCTGATCTCCATAACCAGTTTCTACTGAAAAAGTGGATGAAAGGGTAGAAATATTCATAATCCTAACAGGAGAAAAATCTGAACCAAAAGTTGGGGAGATGGGTGTGTGTGCCAGAGAATGAGGGGTGTTAGTAACAGGATTGTCAATCTTAATTAGAAATCTCCCCAAAGGGTCTGTTCCAGATACATATACCCCTAATACATAAATACCTGAGTTACAATGGTTGTCAGCACATACAATGAGAGGCATGTCCTTTTATGATAGAAAACCGATTTTTCAAACCGTATTTTTGGCCTCAAAAGGTTGATAACCCCAGTCCTCAGTTCCAGTGTTAGCAAAAAACCCATTGCCAGTTGTCGCAGTCACTTCCCCTCATACACACGTATTTGTCAGATCCGGTCCACTGGGCTTGTCGACCAGTCCCACAGTTGATAATAGAGCAGAAATCAAACTGCACTGATGTGGTAATTCCCAACGGGAAAGTCAAGGTGACCAGGGCAGTAGACAAAGGAAAAGAAAAACATAGTAGCACAGCAATCAAGGGTGCCATCTCTTGCAATGTGAGGCGTGAATCCAGGCAGGCAGTCCTTCAACTTTCACGGCGTGTGGTGTGGATAGAAGAATTTGGAATGATCCTCTCCACCTAGGCTGATGCCAGTGTTTCCTCCGAGTATCTCGAACCAGGATCCAGGTGCCCAAAGGAATTGGTAAATCCTTGGAAAGGGGGCTGGTCCTCCAGGTTCGATGAACCTGCTGGTGGATTTCCTTCAACGAGGTTCGCAAACCTGCAAGACTAGAGAGAAAATCATTGGGAGAAAAGGTTTGTTAGTGTGTTTATGAGTCCAGACTCCATCAGAGAGGGACCCTTCTTTGGACCATTTTCTCCTTTCGATATCCGTGGCTGCATTCTGTAAAGAAATAATTTGATTATCAGGGTCTTGGTCATTTCTCTGTTGGAATAAAGAAATTGGTGTGTTATTATATGCAGCCTCTTTAGCAAAGTGGTCAGCTAAATCATTCCCTTTGCTAGCAGGATCCTGTTCTCCTGTGTGAGCTTGACATTTAACAATCGCTAGCTCCGATGGTTTGGTTATAACTTCTAAAAGGGATTCGATCAATTTCTGATGTTGGATGGGTTTGCCAGTACTGGTCTTAAGTTGTGCTTAAAGGTTATCTATGCAACATACTTAAACGCGTCTTTTCCTTCATGCTTATTATTAACAAGGAAAACATACGTGCTTGAACCTTTATTCGTATCAAGTGTGCTGACCACTGCGTCACCATGCTCTTCCTTTATAGTACCTAAAATATACAACTTCCATTCATATTACAATTAGACACACATTCATATCACAATTAGACACACATTCATATCACAATTAGACACATTCCGCTTATCGCCAAAAAAAAACTTGTCTCCCTTCTCATGTAATATTATTAAAAGAGCATTTTCCCTTCAAACTTGATCAGGGTTTAAAAGGAAAAATACTTTTGTATATTTACAAGCCTTAAACAAAAGTGGAGACATTCATTTGCGCTAAACCAATCACACAAATCGATAATTATCTTTTTCAGTTTTTAGTTAGAGCTCTCCAGGACTGGTCTTAAATTCCCTTAGTTTCCATAGTGTTCCATGATCATGGCAGACTCCAAAAGCATACCTGGAATCTGTATAAATTGTTACGATCTTCCCTTCGGACAGCTGACATGCTTGAGTGAGTGCTACGAGTTCAGCTGTTTTGTGCACTTAGCTTGATGAAATTTGTTTTGCTTCCAGCAGGCGGTCCCCTTGGACCACTGCGTAACTGGTTGAGGGTGCTCCATTTTTCAATTGTAACATTTGACAAAGTACAGAGTACATTCTGATACTCATAGGGATCCCTTGAATACACTCTATAACACACAAAATCACCCAAACCATTTTCAACACACTTCACCCCAGTATTATTCTATATTTACACTATATTTGGAAACAATGCAGCAAAGGAAACAGAAACAAATGGACTCTGAAGAAAAGCAAGTTCAACTCTTCAGGACAAACAAACATATTAACTCACAAGAAAAAAGAAAAGGACAGAAGAAATTTCATGAGAACTACATCCGTGCTTGCTAATACAGCTTCTGTTGTTGCAGCCACAGCACGAAGACACGGAGGAAGTGCTGCGGCCACTGGATCCAGTTTTGTTTTAGAAAAAATAAGTCACCGGTCTTTGTTTATCTCCATGTTGTTGCGTCAGTACTGAATTCATAAATCCCTGCTTTTCGTCCACGAACAAAGTGAATGGACGAGAATAATCAGGCAAACCTAGCGCGGGCGCAGATAAAAGAGTAGTTTTGAGGTTACAGAGCCTTCTCAGCCAGTTGTTGCAACGGCTGTGCTCTTTCAGTAAAATTTAGAACCCACTGTCTGTAGTAGCCCAGAATACCTAAAACAGACATAACCTGTTGTTTTGTTTAGCTGCAGCTTAACCTTAGAAACTTTATGGCCATTTTCCCCCAGAAACAGCAACAATTTCTGAGTATCTATTGTACAATCTTCTTTCCGTAGCGCTACATATTATTTCCATCTACATACTGTATCAATGTACTACCTTTTTCCGGCCAGACGCCTTCTAAATTTTGGGCAAGAGCTTAACCAGAAACACAAAGGGCTTCTCTGTATCCCTGAGGCATGACGGTCCATGTCCATCGGCGGTACCGCGTTTGACGAGATCGGGATGTACGGCGGAGATGCCAGCCTCTGCTTCGGGAGACAAAGGATATTGGGCACGGTGCGGGCGGAAGGAGGATTTCGGGTGGATCACCAGAGGCTCACAATGGGCTATCCTTTGAAACACTACTTTAGTTATTAAATGGTCAGGAGTATCAAAAATACCCGGAGTAACTTGTAACCAGTCTGTTCTTTCAAAGCATTTTTCCACCCATGGTCCTATTTCCCCCCATTTAACAGTGTGTGATTTAGCTAAGGAAAAATATGAGGCACTATTTTGCCAAGATAATATATGTGCTGTGAGCATGTAAAATGAACAGAAGCAGCTGCCTTTGTGGATGAAATAAAAACACAGTAGATGTGAAGGGTTTCGGGGCAAATACCAGAAGTGGGTTCTAAATTTTACTGAAAGAGCACAGCCGTTGCAACAACTGGCTGAGAAGGCTCTGTAACCTCAAAACTACTCTTTTATCTGCGCCCGCGCTAGGTTTGCCTGATTATTCTCGTCCATTCACTTTGTTCGTGGACGAAAAGCAGGGATTTATGAATTCAGTACTGACGCAACAACATGGAGATAAACAAAGACCGGTGACTTATTATAACCCTGCCCATCCAGCTGGACCCCAAAATCCCACAACAGTTATGATAAATCGGAATTGGGACATCCAAGAACTAAAAGATGTCGTGAATACACTTCCAGATCCAAAGGAAGTAGGAGGACTAAAATTTGTTGAACAACTTGATCAGTTAGATAGCATGTATAAGCCTAATGCTGCTGAATGGACCCAGGTACTTCGTCGAAAGTTTGGGACCACATGGGCCACTGTTAGCAGGGGTGTCCGCAATGACATTCCATGGGTATGGAACCCAGCTTTAACTCGAGGACAGGGGATAGGTGGAGAAGGCGAATTTAATCCACAATGGGAGGCGTTGAGACAAAATATTGCAGAAAAATATAAAAAAAAAAAGAAACGGACTGGTCCCTTATTTCTGCTGCAAAACAAAAGAAAGACGAGACGGTTGATGAATGGGCACATAGGATTCAAGACCTTATGGCTAATCACTCGGGCTTGGGAAATGCTGATGACCGCACCCGAGCTGCAGTTCCACCTTTTGTTTCCGGTTTGCACTTTGATATACAAAACAAGGCCCGCACTTCCTGTATTGAGTGGGAAAGTGCCACGTTTGATGAAGTCAAACGACATGCTGAACAGGCCGAATCGAACTCTCATGCCAAATTATTGGCAACACAGATGAACTATTATACCAGGAATGCTCCTGACCAAGGTCGAGGATATGGCTTTAGAGGAAGGGGACGAGGACGAGGAAGAGGACGAGGTGGTTTTAGAGCTCCTCCTGTTGACCACACTAAGAATCCTTTTATTCCCTCTCCCTTTAATTCCAATGCTAATTCCTTCTCTTGCTACGCCTGTGGTGAAACTGGACATTTTCGTCGGGAGTGCCCTCACAGACAGCAACAGCCCCCACCTCCCCTTATTCCATCTGTTTCCTCTGACACCCCTGACTAACAATACTGGCCATAGGAAAACGCTGGGACCTCCAGCCACTCTTTTCAACTACCTTTGCTCACCCATAATTCAGAGACTGATCCTTTACTGACATTGTTCGTTGATGGCACTGAGACTGTTTTCTTAATCGACACTGGTGCCACTTGATCTACTCGCTTGCTGGCAAAGGTCCCTGCTTCGAACGAAAACTGTTACTGTGCTTACTGCTTCTGGACAACCTCACCTTTTTCAAGTTTGAATCAGCTTTGTTTTTTCTGTTCAACCCCCAAGTTGTTGTGTCAAATTACCCCTTATCCCAAACCCTCTTTTGCAGCATGGACTTTAGATATTTCCCCACACACCATTCTCCTCAAAGCCCTACATTCATTTTTCCCCTTGTCTTTTTCCCAATTTACAGGCCCCTGACATTTTACACTGTACTGCCCAATACTTCCCTATAGAAGTAGACACCACCTGGCTAGAATCTTTCCTTACTTCTGGTATTTGCCCCGAAACCCTTCACATCTACTGTGTTTTTATTTCATCCACAAAGGCAGCTGCTTCTGTTCATTTTACATGCTCACAGCACATATATTATCTTGGCAAAATAGTGCCTCATATTTTTCCTTAGCTAAATCTCACACTGTTAAATGGGAGAAAATAGGACCATGGGTGGAAAAATGCCTTGAAAGAACAGACTGGTTACAAGTTACTCCGGGTATTTTTTGATACTCCTGACCAAAGGATAGCCCACTGTGAGCCTCTGGTGATCCACCCGAAATCCTCCTTCCGCCCGCACCGTGCCCAATATCCTTTGTCTCCCGAAGCAGAGGCTGGCATCTTCGCCGTACATCCCGATCTCGTCAAACGCGGTACCGCCGATGGACATGGACCGTCATGCCTCAGGGATACAGAGAAGCCCTTTGTGTTTATGGTTAAGCTCTTGCCCAAAAATTTAGAAGGCTTTTGGCCGGACGGGATACAGTATGTAGATAGAAGGCTTTTGGCCGGACGGGATACAGTAGCGCTACAGAAGAAGAAAAAAAAAATTGTACAATGAATACCCAGAAATTGTTGCTGTTTTTGGGGGACAATAGATACCCAGAATGTTTTTGGGGGACAATGGCCATAAAGTTTCTAAAGTTAAGCTGCAGCTAATCAAAACAACTGTAAAATCGCATTACAGCCACTGCAGACAGTGGGTTCTAAATTTTACTGAAAGAGCACAGCCGTTGCAACAACTGGCTGAGAAGGCTCTGTAACCTCAAAATTTACTCTTTTATCTGCGCCCGCGCTAGGTTTGCCTGATTATTCTCGTCCATTCACTTTGTTCGTGGACGAAAAGCAGGGATTTATGAATTCAGTACTGATGCAACAACATGGAGATAAACAAAGACCGGTGACTTATTTTTTTTTCTAAAACAAAACTGGATCCAGTGGCCGCAGCATTTCCTCCGTGTCTTCGTGCTGTGGCTGCAACAACAGAAGCTGTATTAGCAAGCACGGATGTAGTTCTCATGAAATTTCTTCTGTCCTTTTCTTTTTTCTTATGTTTGTTTGTCCTGAAGAGTTGAACTTGCTTTTCTTCAGAGTCCATTTGTTTCTGTTTCCTTTGCTGCATTGTTTCCAAATATAGTGTAAATATAGAATAATACTGGGGTGAAGTGTGTTGAAAATGCTTTGGGTGATTTTGTGTGTTATAGAGTGTATTAAAGGGATCCCTATGAGTATCAGAATGTACTCTGTACTTTGTCAAATGTTACAATTGAAAAATGGAGCGCCCTCAACCAGTTACGCAGTGGTCCAAGGGGACCGCCTGCTGGAAGCAAATCAAATTTCATAAAGCTAAGTGCACAAAACAGCTGAACTCGTAGCACTCACTCAAGCATGTCAGCTGTCCGAAGGGAAGATCGTAACAATTTATACAGATTCCAGGTATGCTTTTGGAGTCTGCCATGATCATGGAACACTATGGAAACTAAGGGAATTTAAGACCAGTCCTGGAGAGCTCTAACTAAAAACTGAAAAAGATAATTATCGATTTGTGTAATTGGTTTAGCGCAAATGAATGTCTCCACTTTTGTTTAAGGCTTGTAAATATACAGAAGTATTTTTCCTTTTAAACCCTGATCAAGTTTGAAGGGAAAATGCTCTTTTAATAATATTACATGAGAAGGGAGACAAGTTTTTTGGCGATAAGCGGAATGTGTCTAATTGTGATATGAATGTGTGTGTCTAATTGTGATATGAATGTGTGTCTAATTGTGATATGAATGGAAGTTGTGTATTTTAGGTACTATAAAGGAAGAGCATGGTGACGCAGTGGTCAGCACACTTGATACGAATAAAGGTTCAAGCGCGTATGTTTTCCTTGTTAATAATAAGCATGAAGGAAAAGACGCGTTTAAGTATGTTACATAGATAACTTTTAAGCACAACTTAAGACCAGTACTGGCAAACCCATCCAACATCAGAAATTGATCGAATCCCTTTTAGAAGTTATAACCAAACCATCGGAGCTAGCGATTGTTAAATGTCAAGCTCACACAGGAAAACAGGATCCTGCTAGCAAAGGGAATGATTTAGCTGACCACTTTGCTAAAGAGGCTGCATATAATAACACACCAATTTCTTTATTCCAACAGAAAAATGACCAGGACCCTGATAATCAAATTATTTCTTTACAGAATGCAGCCACGGATATCGAAAGGAGAAAATGGTCCAAAGAAGGGTCCCTCTCTGATGGAGTCTGGACTCATAAACACACTAACAAACCTTTTCTCCCAATAATTTTCTCTCCAGTCTTGCAGGTTTGCGAACCTCGTTGAAGGAAATCCACCAGCAGGTTGATCAAGCCTGGAGGACCAGCCCCCTTTCCAAGGATTTACCAATTCCTTTGGGCACCTGGATCCTGGTTCGAGATACTCGGAGGAAACACTGGCATCAGCCTAGGTGGAGAGGATCATTCCAAATTCTTCTATCCACACCACACGCCGTGAAAGTTGAAGGACTGCCTGCCTGGATTCACGCCTCACATTGCAAGAGATGGCACCCTTGATTGCTGTGCTACTATGTTTTTCTTTTCCCTTGTCTACTGCCCTGGTCACCTTGACTTTCCCGTTGGGAATTACCACATCAGTGCAGTTTGATTTCTGCTCTATTATCAACTGTGGGACTGGTCGACAAGCCCAGTGGACCGGATCTGACAAATACGTGTGTATGAGGGGAAGTGACTGCGACAACTGGCAATGGGTTTTTGCTAACACTGGAACTGAGAACTGGGGTTATCAACCTTTTGAGGCCCAAAAATACGGTTTGAAAAATCGGTTTTCTATCATAAAAGGACATGCCTCTCATTGTATGTGCTGACAACCATTGTAACTCAGGTATTTATGTATTAGGGGTATATGTATCTGGAACAGACCCTTTAGGGAGATTTCTAATTAAGATTGACGATCCTGTTACTAACACCCCTCATTCTCTGGCACACACACCCATCTCCCCAACTTTTGGTTCAGATTTTTCTCCTGTTAAGATTATGAATATTTCCACCCTTTCATCCACTTTTTCAGTGGAAACTGGTTATGGGAATCAGAATAGATGGTTGCAGTGGGTTCTCTATTCAGCTAAGCAAGTTAATCGTTCTCATTGTTATGCGTGCGCTACAGCCCGTCCCCATTTAGCTACAGTCCCTTTCCCATTATCTAACATTTCTGACCCCGTGGGGTTGCCCTGCCTTCTGTATTTATTCACTACTTCCAAGAAACCCCTCTCTAGTTCAAAGTGTTCTATCTATCTATTCTTTTTTCCCCACCCGTCACATGGATACCCCTATGTTTTAAACTCACGAAGGAAATTATACATGTTTCAAATCTAATGGAGCGACATGGGTAGGAGATTTACCATTTTCTTTCTGTTCTCAAACTTTTCAGGTTACCTTTTCTCTGAACATTATTTGCCACCCTTCCCCCTAACTGGTCTGGTACCTGTGCTCCAATCCAATTAGTTATGCCTTTTGGACTTCTATCCTTACCTCCCTCTCACTCCCCATATTATTTCACACCTCCTTTTTATTTCCGACATACCCGCTCTCTTTTCCATATGCCTACTAATATCTCCTTACATGGCCCTGGAGTATACATAGATGCTATTGGAGTCCCTAGGGGTGTCCCAGACAGATTTAAAGCTAGGGATCAAGTCGCAGCCGGTTTTGAATCTATCATACCCCAAATTACTATTAATAAGAATGTAGACTGGATTAATTACCTTTATTATAACCAGCAACGTTTCCTTAACTTCACCAAAGACGCTATTGAAGGTATACATGAACAGCTTGATCGTACTTCTCTGATGACTTGGCAAAATCGTCTAGCCTTGGACATATTACTTGCCGAAAAGGGAGGTGTTTGTGCTATGTTTGGTGATACTTGTTGTACATATATTCCAAATAATACCGCGCCAGATGGATCAATAACTCGTGCATTGGCAGGCCTCACTGCTCTCTCTAAAGAACTTTCCACTAATTCTGGCATTACAAATCCCTGGGATCAGTGGTTTGCATCCTCCTTCGGATCCTGGGGACAATGGATAAGATCTGTTTTTATTTCTTTGGTTGTGACATTTTGTCTCCTCCTCCTGGTTGGTTGTTGTATTATCCCTTTGTTTCGCTATGTAATATCTAAGTACTTTACCGCCTCTATGGAAAGGGCATATGTGCTACATGATGAGCGCATGTCTCGTATAGCTTCTTCCATTTTCTCTCCCCCTTCCCCTTCATCAACCATTTCAAGATAGAATTATATAGGCCCACATCATTTTTGTTCAAAAAGGGAGGAGTGTGAAAACATAAAAAGATGTAATTGAACAAAATGTATGTGTGTATAGAAAATAGGACAGAGTGATGAAACTTGTTTGTGTTTTGCGTACGTGACAAAAAGCATGTATACTTTCTGGAAGTTTCTTTTGATGATGTGTGTGACAAGAAAATATACCTTTAGGGTAATGACTTTACAAAAACTGGAAAAGTACAATGAGTCAGGATGCTATTTTTTGCTTACATGGTCAACGATCAGGAGATTAGAAAGGTATAAAAGAACAAGGACATCTGCGCTCGAGGCAGATGAAGCGCGGTGTCCTGGGACTGTGTTTCTCTGACATTTTACCCTTGCCTGGTATGTATTAATAAAAGGTTTTGACTAATTTTAATTTTCTTCTCTGTCTTCAGTCACAAAAAGTGTCCACAGTAGCAAAAGAGTTAAAGTCAGTTACTCAGAGATTATCAGTAATTATCAGTTTAAAATATTCTGGGGATGGCATGGTGGTGCAGTGGGTAGTACTGCTGCCTCGCAGTTAGGAGACCCGGGTTCGCTTCCCAGGTCCTCCCTGCATGGAGTTTGCATGTTCTCCCCGTGTCTGCGTGGGTTTCCTCCGGGTGCTCCAGTTTCTTCTGGGTCCAAAGACATGCAGGTTAGGATGCATTGGCGATTCTACATTGTCCCTAGTGTGTGCGTGTGTGTGTGTGCCTTGCGGTGGGCTGGCACTCTGCCCAGGGTTTGTTTCCTGCCTTGTGCCCTATGTTGGCTGGGATTGGCTCCAGCAGACCCCCGTGACCCTGTAGTTAGGATATAGCGGGTTGGATAATGGATGGATGGAAATATTCTGGTCATTTCATGTCAAAGGAAAGGTGATCAAAACAAAGACATAAAATAAGACAGAGTGATCTCATCAAAGGACATGCCATAATTTCAAGAAAACTGTCTAACAGGTCAGCAATAGACAAGAATAATTAAATGGACACTGCAATGTTTTTACACAATGTAAAAGAAATGTAAAAAATAAATAAATAAATAGCATGGGAGATTTAGGAACTTTTAAAAACATTCTGCTTATTGAACAGAAAAAAGCCACAGAAAAATTTTGTGGACACAAAGTAGTATGCAGTTTGTGTTCTGCTCAAGGATTCATCACGATGCCTTCGGCAGAGGCTCTTTTAACGTCTTTGTGGGAGAAGAGACGGAGTTAGAGGTGGAGGCAGAGGCAGAGGCAGAATCAGGAGTTATCGGTGGTCTCAAGCCCAAACAGGAAATGTCCAAGGGTCACTTAAAATCCCTCCCTATATCAGACTCACTTAACCCACGCATTTGACAACATGGGGAGATGGGTGTTGCACTACAAGTCGGCCATATGGCTTTAAGAAGCTACAATGCATCATCTTTAAGGACTGATCATTTATGTTAGGTTGAATGCCTAGAGGGGGCTGGGTGGTCTCATGGCCCAGTCATCTGGAGTCATCTGGAGTTTTTTTGTTTTTTCTGTCCTCCCTGGCCATCAGACCTTACTTTTATTCTATGTTAGTTAGTGTTGTCTTATTCTAATTCTTACTGTGTTTTTCTCTCTTTCTTCATCATGTAAAGCACTTTGAGCTGCATTATGTGTATGAAAATGTGCTATATAAATAAATGTTGTTGTTAATTTATGTTAGTGTATATAGGATAGGCAGAAGGGCAATGGACAGAGCCAAGTAACAATCTCTTACATTCAAGTGAGGGAGACTTAGAAAATCTAAAGCGGAATAAGAGCTCTGTACCTAAAACACACACCAACCTTATTCATCTCAACAAGAACTTTTCTACCCATTAACCCTGTAAATTGGGATGTTTGGGACTCTGAAGCTGAATCCTTCCATTTGCTCACCAAGAGTTTGTGTAATTAAAAATCTTTGTCAGGCATGACAAAATTCTCTCTTTACAAAATCTGCTTCCTTATTCCCCTGGGTTATTTCAAAGTGCATTTAAATGCTTCTCCATAATATGGTGTACAGTATAAATGAAACGTATTCATCAATTGATGAAGTAACATGTTCAATTAGCAAAACTATATGTTAGAAATTGAGCACCCTTAATTACAGCACTCTATTAATGAAGGTGTGCAATCAATGAACAACTTGCAAATGGACAGTGTCTGCAAAATGGACAGATGTTTGTAATCATTAGAAATGGGTCATTTAAGGCAACATGCATTATAACACTTTGCAGATACTTTTTTTTCCAATAGTTGAGTTGCTAACACCTGATGTTGACTCATATCTGTAAAATAAAAATATGTTATACAAGAGGCCTACTTTTGAAGGTTTATTATAATAAAAAATAAGAAAGGTGAAGTAATACATTTTTCTGGCTGTAAATGTAAATGAACAAATTATCACATTTCTATTTATATACTGTTGTGAATTTCCCATTGGGATTAATAAAGTATCTATCTATCTATCTATCTATCTATCTATCTATCTATCTATCTATCTATCTATCTATCTATCTATCTATCTATCTATCTATCTATCTATCTATCTATCTATCTACTGTATATAGACCTGAATCTGATTCTCTATCCTGCTCCTGTCTTTCTGATGTTTTCACGGTCTGCCTGTGTTTGGGGGGCTTTCTCCTGACAGCCTTATGTTGCTTCAGTGGTGGAGTGGCATCCTACCCTGGATTTAGTCCTGCATTGTGCCCAATGCTGCAATAATAGACTCCACCTCCCCCACAACCCTGTAACAGACAAAAAAAATCAGAAAAGGGATAGATGGGTGTATTGATTGATTTTGAACCCTTCTTCTATAACATCTAAAATAAATGTGACACTTAACTGTCTGCTAGGTAATGTCTATAATACTGTTATCAACTAAGAAAAATAAATACATTACTATTGCATTAGAAGCTAAACTATAAGCTTATAATTAATTGTGTGAAACAGTGCAGATTGTTCCTGTCCCTCAAGACTTCAGCATGGGTTTTCATGTGTGCTGCTGTTTGGATGCATTAACTGCATTTTATTTTTATTTATATTCCCTTACAGAATTTTTGAACCAGTCCTAAACATTTCAAATGTACAGTTTTAGCTTGGATCAAACTCAAGTGCAAAGTGCTTCTAGGCATAATTTTGCTGTCCTCCATGGTTTGTTGCTCTTATATGGTTTAATACAGGAACTTTAATTGAACCCAAAGTGCATTCAAAAAGGGCAGTAAAGGACTTCAGGACCAAAAGGTAAGTTGAAGAAATGAGATAATGTAACAAGTCAGTCAAGTTCAGATTTCATTTTGATTCATTCTGTATTCTAAAACTTGTCATAATATCATATTGCTCCTTTCAAGCACTCTACAGGTCTCAAGACAAATACAATTTTGTAGTGGTATCTGTTCATAATTAGTCTATTTAATGTGTCCTTGACATGGTTTACATTAGAGATTATGGTGAGAAGTTAAGCAAAGTGACACCTTTTATTGGCTAACTAGAAAGATTATAGTATGCAAGCTTTCGAGGCAACTCAGGCCCCTTCTTCAGGCACAATGTAATCAAGAAGGGGCCTTAGTTGCCTCAAAACAAAACTTCAGAGGCACAACATCCATTTCAGGAGAGTAAGTGAGAGGATCTCTTTTAACATTTCATTGTTCAAATAAGTATGAAGTTTTAGATCACAAACGCCACCCCATGTAAAGAAACAAACTCTAATCCTACATAAATCTCCTAACCATCCAGACAATTCCACATCCGTATTTGACAAGCAGATTAAACATTACTTGTGCTGTAGTCGAGCCTGATGTGAGTCACAATCAACAGTGCCAGTTTCATATATACTGTACAATCTAAGAAATACTGTAGCTATTTTAAATTTATGAAATAGGTCCAACCACCAACTCATTTTTTTTTAATTTTTTATCTTTTTTATTCACTAGTGAGTAGCAGTGGTTAAGTGCCTTTCTCATTTTGTTTATTTATTTACTTATTGTTTTGAAAAATTTACTTGAATCCCAAAAATACATTCAAGACATCAGCGGTATTATGGATGAGGAACTGAAAGATAATGGAGCCCAATACAAAGTAGTACAGATTCAAAGAAATATCTTACTACATTTCTACTATTTCAAAAAGATGCATAATCTCAGTTTCCCCTCTTTCATGGCAGAAAATCCATACTGTGAACTTGAATGTGAATAGCCACATCTAGTGATAACTGATCTTAATCATTCCTCATTGCTTTTGATGAACAGTTCTCTCCATGTTTTTGAATCATCCGAATTTCGAGACATTCCTTAAATTGACAACAGTCCTAAACAGGATAAATTTTCCATGAAAACTGAATTGGTATCTTGAATCAGTTATGTTTGGATCTTGTGAACAAAGCGTTGCTGATTAAAACCTTTGAATTCTACTGTTTATCTTGTGATGTGTGAGTCCCTGTCTTGCACCCCAAAACATGAGGCTGAGTCTCAGTACTTTAGCAAAGCCAGCTTTATTCAGCTTGAAACAGGAACAGTACAGTTATTTATTGTAGCAGGATCTACCACTCTCCTATACACAGTCACAGCAGTCAGACATGGTCATCGTCAACTTAGTGGCCAAGTAATACTGTTCTCTGCATTTATAATGTTTGTTACATCACCCATCGACGACAGGCACTTATAGCGCGAATACAGTTGGCTCAGATTTGCTTTCACTGTGAGCCACTGCAGCACTGGGAGCCTGCGGTTGCTCTAACAATGCATAAGCAGTCTTCCACAGATGTGGCGATCACGCTTCGAGATGATCTTCGACATGTCATCCCATTGGGGGTGTCCCAAAAGAGTTTAGAAACCTTACAATCTAGACAGAGGATTCCATTGAGCCAGCTGACAAACTGGCTGATATCTTTGTGTTGGACCTTTCTGTGCTCTCTTTTTAGCTTTGCTGTGTATGCTGTTGGTTACAACAGGATGCTGACTTTGTTCTTAAATTTGCCAACCCAGAAATCTGCCGAGAATTACTGTACATTATGTTTTGGTCAAACAAATGGCTGGGTTGACTTTCCTGGGATTGTTGACTCCATTTTATTAACTCCTATTTTCAATCCAGGAGTCTTCTCTTTTAATAAAAGTGAAATTTATGCTAAGAGGAAGCAGGTGACTATTTGTATATGTACTGTGTGTCATTTTTGAAGCTTCCACCTTCGCATAAGGTGAAGTTTATTATAAAAATGTGCTTCCTATACCATAGAAAAAGATGGCAAAAACCAGAACAACTTCATGAATAATCTTGTAAAAAGTAAATCTAACCGCAACCCCTCAGCATCATGTGTACATACAAACCTCACAAATCTATCAACCATTTAAAGGGAAAAGAAACATATATTGATACAATAATAATCTTCTAATGATTCAATAATGCCAGCAGAATGATGAACTTTACATTGTTGAATGTTGTGACTCAAAAATATAAGAAACTCAACAACACAGTGCTTGAAAAACTCCTGATTATTCATTGTCATTGAATTACCATCAGAATTATAATCACTCCTTGAATTTTATCTTAGAATCAGATATCATCTTGACAAATAGACGTGCCTTACATGGTTAACTTTACTCATGCCATGAATGTGAATTCACAAATGTATTATACCACAGATTAGCTGTGAGAAAATTGTTCTTATTAAATTATACAAATGAGATATTAGTCATAATAAAAATAGAATATAAAAGTTTGAAGAACTGCTGATCTCTGTGACCATGACCTTATTAGGTAAAATTAGATTCATTAAAGTTTTTTTCTAAAACTCTGCAGTATTTAGTCTGCATGGATGGATGAGTTCTGAACAGGATAGACAAAGGTTTTGAACAATGTAGGGTCTTGTGTCTAATACTGTACAGTACATCTCTTATATGTTGAAACAATATGTTTCAAACATGGAGAAATTTGGCTATAGGTCTATATAACAGCTGATCTTCAGATTCTTAATGACCGATAGTGAATCACTAGTTCTTTGTCAACGGGTTAATACTGGAATGGTCATGTGACTTTGCTAGTTTCATGCTAATTCATTTCATTAATTAAATATATGCACTCCTGTCAACCCAATTATAATATTAATAAACAGGATATCAAGACCCAGCAAAGCTTTGTTGAGTATTGACTGTGTGGACTTTATGCTTTATCTCAAAATTACCTTGGAGCATGCATCCACCATGACAAAATGAAAGCCTGGCCTGGCCTGGTAACACTGAGGATGTGTGTCTAGCCTCACAAAATTGCTTTGTACTCATCAGGTCATGAGAGCAATATTGCTTCAAGTGAAGGAGTTCAAGAACTGTCAAGTTTTTTTCCATAAGTTACAGGGTTAGATTTGTGCAGAGGAGAGATGTTGGGTATATTGGGAGAAGGATGTTAAGGATAGAGTTGCCAGCCAAGAGGAAAAGAGGAAGGCCTAAGAGAAGGTTTATGGATGTGGTGAGAGAGGACGTGCAGGTGAGGGGTGTAACAGAGCAAGATGTAGAAGACAGGAAGATATGGAAAAGGATGATCTGCTGTGGCAACCTCTAATGGGAGCAGCCGAAAAAAGAAGAAGACTTGAGGAGTGACTATAGTGCTATATTTACTCTACCATTACAAAGTTGTGAATCAGTACTTGGCATTTTACGATAAAACTCTCAGTTTACCTTTTATTCTATACAGTAGAACCCCCATATCCACTTATTCAGTTTCAGTCATCTGTGTTTTACACAAAAATGTTAAATGGAAAATTCCAGAAATAAACAATTCATAAATTTCAAATTGAGTGCCATTCTAAGCAAATGTTTATCCACTTTCAATACATGTTTCCATGTCAGCATCACCACATTCCATAAAAACCCAGCCAATCTAACTTGAAATTTGGAACTTACTAGCACACTGCTATGGTCTCAACCTCTCCCCATAAAAATATAAATTCATGCTTCAGGATTGAACAGAAACAATTCAACCCCTCTTTCTAAATGACAAACAGGTTCACCTACCTTTGATTTTATATCAGTGCTAATGGCAGAATAAAAGAAGAAGTGACAGCCCAGATTTGGAAGGTACATGCCACTTTTGCAAACCTGCAGAGTCTTTTGCAGGAAAAGGACATCTTGCCACCTACCAAGGGCCAAGTCTGCAATGCTACATTTTGCCCAACTCTATCGTATGGGTATGAAACATGATCAGTGTGAGCAGGTGACCTGCATCTCTTACAGGATTTTGACTACCAGTGCCTGAGGAGCATTTGACACATCTGGTGGAGTCAGAAGTTGAGTAATGACCAAGTATGCCATTAGATCTTTGGAAGGAAAGGAGAAAGAAGGACATCGCAAGACATCATGCTCCAATTTCACCTGTAATGGCTCAGGCATGTTCTTTGAATGGATGAGAAAAGACTGCCACAGACAGCTTTACTTGCTGAACTGGAATGTGGATGGAAGAAACCATTGTGGTGGTTAGGCCATGACTTGACACTGCACTATGCAGTCAGTCCTCCACTGGATTGTCTGTTTAAAACATGTACGCTTGTTTCCTGAGTCATTTGTTTTTTGTTCCCCAACATGCATATTACATCGTTCTATGGTAGCTTTTCCACATTATCTATCATAATGTGTGTTGCATCTGATCATGATCATGATGATGACGAGTTATCCTATACTGCCATTCTCACATAAGGTCACAGATTGTGGGTATTTAATAATACAAGGATGTTCCCAGGGAAAAAGAGACAGAAGTCAC
Source organism: Erpetoichthys calabaricus (assembly GCF_900747795.2). Lineage (NCBI taxonomy): Eukaryota > Metazoa > Chordata > Cladistia > Polypteriformes > Polypteridae > Erpetoichthys > Erpetoichthys calabaricus. The sequence goes on along the minus strand of NC_041397.2, from coordinate 99,847,256 downwards.
CTTTCTGTTTTGAGGGTTGTGAGGCTTTTTCCCCAGCACAAAAAATGACTTTTTAAGGAGTCAAAAAGAACAGGAGCATGAACATTTAGAAAACAACTCACATTGGGAATATATGCTAGTTTTCTGCAGCATAACCTATGTTATGTTAAGCCAAAGTATGTTACACCCGAGTTTTGTGTTTAATAAGTTGTCAGAATTTCACATTTTTCATTTATCTTATCACATTTTTTCATCCATATCTGAAATTTAGAAATATAGTACACTTTGGGAAAAATAGCCCCAGCTATAAAAGTAAATCAGATAAATATTGTACATTAAGAAAAAAGTGGCCTATAATTCAGCCAATTAGAGTGCATGAAATTGTTCAGTTGAAGCAGCATGGAGCAATAATGAGTCATTGTAGCTATAAGGTAATTACTGTATTAGACAGAGTGCTAAAGGACTTAAGATAAAGCTGATGGCCCTACTGTAAATGATCTAACAAGTCATTAGCCGAATTGTGAGACAAAACAAATTGAATACAGCTATAGGAAAAGATAAAGTGTGTTATAAAATGGTATAATAAACAATGAAAAATTTGCCTCATAGACGTTAGAAAGATGAATAACAACTGCAAAAATTCCCCCTTTACCATTACAGATTTGAGTGAAAAGTATTAATCAAATGAAAATACAAACAAATTGAATATGGAAGCAGTTTTACGAGAGCTAAACAAAATACCAGAGCAGTAAACCACAGATTATTATTTTTTTTTTCCTATAACTAAAACAAAGCTTCCAGGTCTGTGTCTGCGGCTGTCCTCGTGTGTAATTATCTGGCAGGCTTTCCTTTGTTACAGATCCTTCCCCAATTAGCATTGTACAACAACTGCTTGATAAAAAATGAAACAAAACAATTGCTTTCTGAAACAGTTCTGAATATGGATTACTGACTGGCGCACAACACACTAAGAAAAGAGCAACGGAACTGAGATTTGCAAATGACTCTATTTACTCGGAGAATAAACAATTGCTGCCGACTGTGGAATTGAACTCTAATCCTCCATTTGTATTATGCTAAGAGCTAAACTTTCTCTGTTCTGAACAGATTTTTATAATTGAAAGAGACAGAATGAAGCGCAGTTTAAGCATAAATAACCAACATATTTAAATTCAGTACATAAGTCTTTAATTTAATAATATGGAAGATTAAAGAGTCAGATTTTGTATACACCAGAAATTTTCCCAGCTGAGCAATGGATCCTTTCTGTTCTCTCAGCCCAGATGCTGTACAAGAGCTCCTACCATTCAATCAAATTTCTTGATGGCAGAGTAAGATAATAACATGCCAAATTCTGCTAATGTTGAAATTTTTAACCATTTCATTCCATCTACCCATTTTCATAACCTGCCTTTTACAATACAGCATCTGAGGAAGCCCATCTCTATCCCAGCCAGTTTAGGTGTAAGACAGAATGCCAGATGGACAAGTTTATAATCACGTCCATACACGCTCAAACAGTCAGAGTTAACTGTTCTTTGAGAAAATGCACCCAAGGGCATAGAAAACAAGAATGTTTTATCATTGATTCCCATTAATGACGGACAGTTACATGGAATTATAACAGAAATGTTGAAATACCAAATTGAGAGGGACATTATTCAGAACATCATTGCTTAAACAGCTAAAATATTTAACCATGTGTCATCAATAGCTTCCATGTTCTGATTTCTTGTGGCAGCCATACGTCAAATGTGTAATTTATCCAAAAAATGAATCTACAACAATGAAAAGGAAAGAAATGTCTATGTAGGAGAGGAAATTGTTTTACAGACCGCCTGTGTGGTATATAACCAGTGCTGTGATGAATGGGTTAACTTCAATTCACATAATGCAGCGTGAAACTGGACACCTGAACTCTATAACCAGCGTGTTAATGTGACAGGGTATATTTAATAGCTTTTGAGGATATGCAATAGAGGATATATTCGGAGTTTAGAGGAGTGAAAAAAAGAGAAGCTATTCTAGAAAACACCATGTTTTCATAGTTGGGGATGTGTTTCACTTTCTCTAACTACCAACCTGTTTTCTGAATTTGATTCTTTAGTGTATTCACTTTAGAGCACACGATGCAATGACTAGCATAGTGGCATTAAGGATGCAGCATTCTGCTCCCATCTCTGGTCACTGTCCATGTGAAACTGACACATTCCTCCCATGACTATGTGGCTATTTTCTAACGGGACTCCATTTTTTTCTCCCAGATAAGAAATATATGTAGTATAGGTGACTTTGCCATTTGGATTTGTGCATAGTTGGGATCCAAGGCTGCCAGGACAATCTCAAGCCAGACTGGGATCCTGAATTGAATTAATTGAGTTTGAGACTGTTACACCATGTTATGAACAGATTAACTGTGTGAAATGCATATATGGGTTTGTATGTTGTTTTTTTATTAGGTCAAACAGCATAATAGACGATTACATTTGTGACCGAACTAAAGCCATGCAACGCAATTACAAACGTTACGGTGAAATACTGTATTGCACAGTTTGTGCCCACAAGCATTAGCTTTATGTCAAAGATGCTACCAAATACATCAAATTGTTTTTAGATTTTACTGTTCCATTATAACTGTTGCATTCAAGTAAAGAAAGACAACTTATCAAATATGCTGGAGGCTTTTTTTATTTAAACTTGTTATCTAGTATCTAAGACATTATTTTGTAGATATTTACACATTGTACTGTCAGACCTCTCCAGCAGCTCACATGGATGCTAAAATATCGCAAAGGTCAGTGTACATTTCCTCAGCCCTGAGCGAATGGTCATAAGGCTGGAAAGAAGCTTCATTCCCATACGGTTCCTGGTATAGTCTTTGAGAAAACTTGTTTGTGAGAAAGCTTTCTCTACATGTGCATTTAAAACAGGCAGAGTTTACATTTTGGTTGCACCTTTGCCAGTTCTTGAAATCATTTGTTATCTGATCCAATCCTTCATTTTGAAGCCACAAGTCTCTGTTTCACTTGTAGACAATACCCGTTACAACAATTCCCTGCCACTGAGACTCCAAATGATCATTTGAGGTAAAGAAGAAAGAAAGGGGTAATTCACTCACTCTTAGATTGTCGAAAAACATAGCTGCCTTTAAATATAAAAGCTCCATCTTCCTCTGCTTTTCCATAGACTCAGGCAGTGACATCTAATATTGCAAAAACAGTTATTCAAAAAGCTTACCATTGTGCCATTTTCACATTAGATGGCAATTTACTACAAAGCAGCTTGCACTGAAATTCTGTTTCAAGGCCCAGATCTAGCAATGACAGGTAGACGCTGCTTAATTTCAGAGTTAGGGTGATTAGATATAATTCAACAGATACAAAATGTCCACCTGCTGGGCTCCAGAAACTTTTGCCTTAATTTTTACTTGTACGTGTTTCCATCCATCACTCAGGTTTAAAGTCAACATTTCCCAGCGACAGTTTTTCTATCATCTTTCCAGGACTTAAAACCTCTATCTATTACAAGCCAACTGACTCACATAGTTTCCTTTTCTACAGTTTCTTCCAACTCTGACTTAACTAAAAACTCTCTTCCACTTTCACAGTTCCTTAGACACCACCGCCTCTGCAGTGATGAGGTTGATTTCTGTTATGAAGCACTCAGAGGAGTTTCTTTGTTGATAGAGGATACCATTCTCAGATTGTGGATGTGGCCCTTGATCAAGCCAGGAGTAGACCAGCTGTTACAGACTGAAATCAAAGGCTTCTTCTTTTTGGGCCCATACACTGGCAGCATGGCATTGACAGATCTAAACACTAGCGTGGTGAATTGGTTGCGTACTGAAGTGAATTTAACTGCTGGTGGAAGTCCCATTTTACTTTATGGTGCCAAGCAGAGTTGTGTTGCAGTGCAGCTGTCTATTAGCCAGCAAAAGCACTGTGAAGAAGCTGTCTGTTGTTACAGTTCTACCTTTGTCCAAAAACAGCACCATAAGCTTTATGACCACAGACTCTGAAAGTCTTTGCCCTGGGTTGTAACTCAAAACACAGTTCTCAACAAAACGTTGCCGGATGTCCAAAATCGCAGCAAATCTGTCATTTTTCACACGTTCTGCACAGGTGTCTTTGTTGTCAAAGCTCAAATGCTGCATGATAGTCTGATAGTGGTCACGCGACATCCTGTCTTTGATTGCCGGTACAATAAATAGTTCTGAGCAGGCATCAAGTACAGCAGCAACTGTGCTCATTGCTACTCTTGTGAAAAGAATGGAGATAAATGCCATCAACTCAGAGAGGGAGAGGCAAGTTCGTTGCACCACGTGAACGTCACTGACAGAATAAAACTGAACAATAAAAAAAAGCGCTAACTTTTACAAGTAGCCAAAATTTACACCGGGTGTTACAGACTCCAAATGTATGTTTTTATTATATTGTAGTAATAACAACAGCAGCTTACTACTCAAAATGCGGAACACCTGGACTCGAACCCAGAACCTTTTGGTTATAAGGCAGCAGTTCTTACCTCTGCACCATCCAAAAATACATATCAACTTCCTGTCAGTTGACATTTGAGCTTGGGTTTTTAACTCACTGACAGCAACATGTAAATTGAATGATTTTTTTTTCTTTGGTTAAATTTTTTAATAAAAGTGTACATGCTAGGACTAAAGTCTTCACACATTATACACGTTATTAGTATAACATGGAAAAAAAGTTTGTGTTTTAAGTATGTGCTCAGCATTTCTTGCCTTGCATTTCATGACATCCTACACATACACAGATTATTGGAGATACAGAACACACATGACATGCATATATTCCAAATAACGATATATTATTTACCCTATACAACTCCAGTCACCTCAAACCTCAATAAAGAGACTTTGAGCTTGGAGAAGTTTGCAATTGAGTTCAGCTCTATCTGTGGGGAGGATGGGATAGCAGGTGCCTTGCTGGTTGTGCTGATCAACACATTTGCAAAACAAAAGACGCTGATAAGGAGAGGTGTGAAGGAATTTAAGGTGGCCTGGGATTACAAGATTTTTTGTAGGCTTCAGGGATTCTGGGGTTAAGGTCAAGTACCTTTCAAAGGTTATTGTAGAATACTTCATATCTCTTGATCACAGCCACACTGATCTCCCTGCTTGTGTTCTTTTGCAGGGCTCCAAAGACTCTTTTCAAGGTAAATCATCAGAAACTAAGCTCATTCTCAGAATGGGATCTCATATTTCTTCAGGCCTTAATGATTATCTAACTTTTTAAACTCTCTCATTATCTTCTCTAATGACAGCTTTTTCAAACCAACTCCCAACCTTTCTTTTTCCATTTGCCCTGGTTCTGTTCTCTATTTCCCCTCCTGAATATGTTACCTACTCTTTCCTTTCCAGTTGATGAGCATGTAAATAACTTTTATCCTTTTTTCTTTTATAGATGCATGCTGACTCGGCCCTACATTAACTCCTTTAAATGAAGGGGTTGTGCAACAATAATCTGTCATAGGTTGAGAAGAAAAAACACTGGTTTCTAGACTAAATGGGCGTGGCAATGCAAATAGCATCATTTTTACACATTACAAAATAAGGCACAATTTTCAGAAACTGGAGCCAAAATGAAGAGTCATACCCAAGCCATTTTTTCATGCATAATAGTTTACAAAAAAGTTGAGTTATGCGTGAAACTATCCGATCTTGCAAATATGTGCATTTGCTCTGTGAAAACACTGTAAAAATATGCTGCCACATCTTTCAACTTGAACCATGTTGACTGAATGCAGCACCACATGTCAATATTTGTCCCAGTTCATTATAGCGTTTTTGAAAATCTTCATCGGGGATTTCTCTTTCCAATATGCTTTCTGTTCAATCCATATTTACAAATCAAATCCCTTATATTTTATATTTTAGTGTATACCTCATGTTATGCCTATGTTATCATTTTAAAAAGCATTGTGAAGATTATTGCTACCACTAAAGAAGGGTTAGAAAATCTGTATGATCCACATTATTTAAACATAAGGTATTTTTATATTGTAACATAATTTCTATTTCCACCTGTCCTGTAACGCTTTGCATTGTGAGCGTATCCAATTTGTGAAGCTCCTTGTGATTATTTTTGCTGTGCTACAGCAGAAATAGTTTGATTGATCTGATCATGTTTTCAATTATAAGACAACTTCATGTTCCACACAGTTTTCATCTTGCACTCCAAAGGAAATCTATGAGCATTAAAAATTAAAAGTTCAACATTGCTACCAAATTTTAAGGGCCTTCAATTTTCACAGCTGTGCTCCATTATTGAATTATTGAATTAGCTTCACTTTCCTCCAAAAAAGAAAAGAGAATAAGCATTTTTGAAAAATAAAATGTTAGCAATATGTAACAAGCTAACAGAGTTCTCACTTTTAAAAAACTGCATTCTTGTCACATTCTGTGTGTAATAGATAAGCACTTAAAGGGCAAAATAGTGAAATTGCCATAAAACTGTAAGTAATATTAAATTTACACAGCTATATGGAATCTGTAAAATCTGTAAAATTACAACCACACTTCAAATAATGGTTTTAGCTGTTATCTTTATTACGTCCTTCTTTTTTCTCACTCAGAATAACAAGGAGAAGAATTAAAAGGTTAAAAAGTGGAATTATTGTCAAAGTGTGAGGGGATCCCATTTAATATCTGCATGGAGCCCAAAAAACTACCATGAAAGCAAACCTTTAGGTACTGAGTTGCTCAATCACATTTTATTCTTCTTACACATTAAATTATTTTGATTCATTCATTTTTTCTTAGTCCAATTTAGGGTTATAAGAGCAAAGTTTATCCAAGTGTATTCTTATAGTTGATGAGGCCACCACACAGAATGACAACAGAAAGTCACGTAAAGCCAGCTTGGAGTCACCAGTCAGTGTAACGTGCCCAGCACTTGTGAACCCTTGTGAATTCAGATAATGGCCAGCTGAGGAGCAGAGACACAACAATGTTAGCCAGTGTGGGACTGTGCCACCCTTTTCATACAAATAACCATGTAAAATATGCAGTAAATGTGTCCATACACCAATCTCTGTACCTCGTTTACAGGCCCACCAAGGGCCATGTTCTTTGGTGGTCTACAAGCACATCCACTCTTCCTTACCACTTTAGATCTGCCAATCAATCCAACAGCACAAAGAAGGACACCAGGGACCTTAGTAATTGGTCATCTTCCTTCAGGAATAATTTAAAATGGAGATTTTACCTGCATTGTTCTATCATCAACTGGCCATATCTCAATTCTTATGTCTGCAGAACATATATTAGCTTGACATTTTTATTTTATGCATTGAGACAGGTCTCCTTTTTATTGTTTGTTTACCTTGATATGTGTTTTTATTTTATGCATGTAACTGTTGTAACACGTTCTAATGCACTGTTACCATATTATGTTCATAAGTCTGTGTAAGTGTTCTGAGTTTGTAGTCAGTGAAGTGAACAGGAATCAGCTGAATGTCAAAATTAGTTTCACACATTAAATAGCATTTTAAGCATATTCATCCAGCATTTTACTTGCAGTGAATACCAAGCTAAAATGAAATTACAACTGAAACATTAATCAGAAATATTTATTTTATATGTCTATAATGTGGCCAGACATCCACTATTTACTAGCACAGTCCAGTATATATCAGTTTTAATCCTGGTATCCTGATCTATTCTTAAAAAGTTTACTCACCCTGGCATGTTAGACATTACTAGTTACACTGTATAGCAAATTTATGCAGATGTTGCGTTTTTATATACATCGCCTTTCAGGTATATCATTATGCACACTACAATTAATTATCAGCCACCTCTGTTCTATTCATAACAAAATAAAACACAACATAATTTGATTAATCAGATATCCTGTGATCCTGAAGGTCATGTCTATGTCATCATGTTCGCTACTGGAAATTTTGTAAGGTTTCGAAACTCTTTTGGGATTCCCTCCAACGGGATGACACGCCGAAGAACATCTCAAAGTACTATGGGGACGTCTGTGGAGGATAACATATCAGTTGCTGGGGCAACCACAGGCTCCCAGGACTGTAGCAGCTCACGGCAAAACAAATTTGAACAGATCATGGTCGCACTATGAGCACCTGTCGTCGATGGGTGATACAAGGAACATTATAAATGCAGGAAACAGTATTACTTGGCCACTACCCTGATGACAACCATGACTGATTGTTGTGTCTGTGTATAGGAGAGTGGTAGATCCCACTACAATAAATAACAGTGCTGTTCCTGTTTCAAGCTGAATAAAGCTGGTTTTGCTAAAGTACTGAGACTTGGACTCATGTTTTGGGGTTCAAGACAGGGACTCGCACATCGCAATATATATATATATATATATATAACAGTGTACCCCGAACACTGGTTCCATGAGACAGCAGTGCTAACCACTGTGCCACTGTTTTGCTCCCTAAAAGTAATAGATTTAAAATAACCATCATGTTCTCACAAGAATTGATTCAATAAAATCAAACATTTCCAGCAAAGTCAACTCTAATTATAATGGTATATATTTGAGAGTGCCACCATTTACAGCTGACTAAGACAACACACACAGTATGCACTGGGATGGTATGTGTCTGAGTACTATGGTTGTCAGTACAAAAAGGTGGAAAGTGACTTACTGTCTCAAATAGAGGAGTTTAAGTACAGTATCTTGGAGTCTTGTTAATGAGTGAGGGGAATAGGAATGTTGAGAGTGACAAATAAATTAGGGTGGTGAGTGTAGTTATGTTGTCGCTATACCGATCCTTAACAATGAAGAAGGAGCTGAGTCAGAAAGCAAAGCTCTCGGTTTATCAGTCGATCCACATCCCTACCCTCACTTATGGTCATGAGTTTTGAGTAATGATCAAAAGGATGAGATTGCAAGTACAAGTGGCTGAAATGAGCTTTCTCCGCAGGGAGGCTGGGCTCTCCCTTAGAGATAGGGTGAGAAGCACAGACATCCGTGAGAAGCTCAGAGTTGAGCCGTTGTCCCTCTGCATTGAGAGAAGCCAATTGGATGCCTCTCCCTGAGAAGGTTTCACAGTCTCAATTAGCTGGGAGGAGACCCCAGGGAAGACCCAGCACTTGCTGAGAGGATTATATACTCCAGATGGCCTGGGAATGCCTTGGGGTCTTGGCAACTGTGGGTTGGGAAAGGGATGTATGTGCCTCATTGGTAAGACTGTTGACCCCATGACCAGGTCTCAGATAGGCAGTGCAAAATGAATGAACAAATGAACATGCACAGTGGTGTCCATCTCCACTACACAGAAAAAACAAACCATTTCACTGATTAAGTAACTGTTTAAAAAGACCTTACTTCATCTCTAAATCCATTACTGAGCTGAATTATTTACAGTTATTTTCATTGCCATTTTTAATGCTTCCACTTTGTCTTGTGGTTATCATTCATAAAACATTATTTCTCATTATATACAGTATATACTGTAGTTGGACCTTTGGGCTCATTGTCTTCAGATTAACTGTTTGCTAAAGAATATTGCTAGAATATTGAAGAATATTGCTAGGAAGCTATGTGCAATTTAGATGACATAAACAAACCTTGTCAGTTTTTTAATGTGTCATCCCCTGGATATCAGCACCTGCTTCATAAATATGAATATGGATGCTGGCATATTACAGGCTAGCTCTGTGAAATGGTGCCACACTTTGGTGGCTTAGGCTGCTTGCTTTCATTTTTTTTTGTACTTTCTGCTGTCTTAAAAAATGCAGTGTGACCCTGGCATATATGAGGAAACCCAGTGAGACCACAGCCATTATAAATCAAGGAGAGCTGCATGGTGTGGGCATTGAGAGGTGCGGTGTCTTGTGGATTTTGCTGATTTTGCTTCCTGATAATATCAGCAAATCAGTTTCTAATTTACACTTCTTGCTTCTGGAGGAGTGAACTAACAAGGCAACACAACCTGTTTCTGGAGAATAATTTTTGTAAGTGCACAGAGAGCAACCAGAGTGCCTGACACAACTCCGAAAAATGAACTACATTTCTTCACTTGGGCTATAGAATGTAAAATTTCTTTGGTCCGGAGCAGTTTATCCTAAATCCATGTTACCATTCAGTAGTGGCCATGATCTGTAAATTACACCTAAAATGACTGGCCAGAAGTGTACAGTTGTATTAGATTACCTTCAGATTCTCTCTGATTGTTTTTAATTCATACCTTCTAAGCTGTTCTGCTTTGTATCCTTAATTTTATACTGGGATGCTGTCAGTTCCAGGGTCTCATTAATAAAACTTTGTGTAGATTCGAATGTACGCATACAAACATTTCTATTCTTGTAAATGTGGATACGTGAACTGATACGTGATACCTTGAATTCTGTTGAGTTGCGACCCTGAAACAACCATATATGGAAAATACTAATCACCCTCATGCACATGCAATCATGTTGCTGCAGATCTTGATTGGCTGGTAGAGCAGCCTCCCACCTGATGCATCCAAGCACTGGCACATGTGTTTGAGGAGTCCTATTGTGTGCTCCGCATGACACTGTGGTACCTTTCTTCAGAGCTCTAGGGTTGGAGATAGGCATAAGGAGCTGGCTTCTGAGTGGACAGCCACTACTACCTGGCACATGTAATGACATGATTGCTGTTACAATGAATAGTACAGACCTATGCAACAGTAAGGATTCAGCCTTACCTTACTGCGACAGTAGGGGGCGCTATTGCACCTCCAAACCCACAGACAATATGTCCAAACACCAGGTAAATGTCCCAATAATGAATTTATTATACCAAAAATGTGCACAAAGCACTTCCACCTCCATAATCCTCAATAATACAACAATAATCAATAATAAACAATTCCTCCACTCCACTCAGCAGCTCTGTCACACTCCCACCCAACTCCTGCTTGGTCAGCTGGGTTTCCCACAGTCCTTTTTGAAGTGCTTCTGTCCTTCAGTCCATGTGATGCCATAGCATTTCCGGGTCAGATGAAAACTCTTCTTTTTCTTCAGCCCGGAAGTACTTCGTTTCTTCCGTCCCCGTGACGAGGTAGTACTTCCGGGCTATAATAGAAACACTCGTGCCTCCCTGCAGCATACCCTGGCAGCACCCACGGTATCCAACAGGGCTGTGCAGCCGAACTCCATTGTCCATAATGCCCTGTGGGAATTCGGGGCACCTCCATGTTGCAGGGAGGACTCCCTCTAGCGGCCTGGGGGTGTTGGCCGGAATAAACTGCCGCTCATCCCTCACAGTCCCCCTCCCTCAGCGAAGCATAGTGGGGCATAGCGTCCAGCCCCGCGAGGGTCGTCTTCCTCCAGGAGGTATTTGCTGTGGCCGGTCCGTGACTCCGTCCTGTAAAACAATTATAGGAGAACCGTGGGGAGACACTATACAAATGCTTCCCTTCCTCCCCAGTTCTCCTGGGACAATTCTGCCACATATGGCCTGGCCGGCGGCATTCATAGCACAGCTGCCTACCTCCCGATAATCTCACCCTGCGAGCCTGAAAACAGTTCAGAAACCCTTGCTCCACCCCTTTATCCGCTAAGGAGGGGTCCACCACCGCTCATGAACTCACAGCTCCATGCTCTATTTTATCAGGAGACCCCCTTTTCTCTTTCGGGATCTCCTTTTTAATCTGGGGCTTGTCTACAGTCTGAGTCTCTCTATGTGTAAGAGAGAGACCCTTTGCTGTTTGCAACCCTTTCGATTTACGAATGACCAGTGTCGATCTCTTTAGGATCGTCTCGTTCCGGGTGGCAGCACTATCCCGTTGCTCTGGTTCGTTCGCTCCTTCAATTGAACACTCGGTCATCATTCCAAACTCTTTTGTAGGGCTCGAGGTTACTTGGAACCCGCTACTAATTAATTGCGGGCCCGTTTCACTCTGCGTCCCTGTTTCATTTACGGTACTGGTAACACTTACCTGTACCACCGCATTAACCATTACGGGAGGCTCCCGACCAAATCGCTGCAGGTACTCATCCACCTTTTTAAAAGGCGCTTCGGCCGCTGCTCCCAGCTCCTCGACGATCTTCTTAATTGTCGTCACAATCTGTAAGAAACTTTGTAAAGGCTGGAGTAATTTTTCCAGCTCCCGCACGTCCATATTATTATTTAAATTGGCCAGAGGTAGGCTTGAGTCATCATCAGCCCTACCTCCCGGCCGTGAGCAAATGAGCACGCCCGCTTCTGGCACATTCTCTGTGGGGTTTCGCAAAGGCAGCTGGGATTTGGAGTTTTCTCCGGAGGTACGCGGTGCTGACTTTGGCTGACTGCGATCTGCCTGTTTCAATTTATCTGCGGACCGATGAGTCATTTCCCAGATCCCCTTACCTTTACCTGGGGTGAACGATGCTTCGCTCGCCCCCCCCCCCCCCTTTGGAAAGTCCAAGTCCGTCCTTTCTTGAGAAAATAAGAACGCAGCAGGACGCAGACCTTCTCCTTCCCAGAATCCCTCAGGGTAGGTCACATGTCCTACGCCAGCATACTGTACGTGGAAGTCCTCCTCGCTCGTATAATCAGGTGTGAGCGCACTACCGTCTTCGGGATTATCTCCTGCCTCCCGCAGAACCTCCGGATGATCTCCTACGAGGTATGAGCATTGGACAAAATGTACTACTTTAAATATATTTGCCATTTCTTCTCCGGCACATACCTTGTTTTGGTCGTCTCCACCCGGAAGCGTAGCCACTCCAAGTCTCGTCCTGAGTATAGGCAATGTCGAACTCTTGACCTTCGCTTGTGATGTTGCTCTGCTTTGTCTTCTTCTTCCCCATGATGGTCTGGTGAATGGGCTTGGCATTTTTCTGCGTGTCGTGACGCTGTCTTTTGGGTTCTGTGCACAGAAATTTTTTTTTCTTTCAGGTTATCTGCCAAACAGATGGCTAGAGAATCCTGCTGGCTGTGCCACTGCGACAGTAGGGGGCGCTGTCGCACCTCCAAACCCACAGACAATACGTCCACACACCAGGTAAAAATCCCAATAACAAGTTTATTATACCAAAAATGTGCACAAAGCACCTCCACCTCCACAATCCTCAATAATACAACAATAATCAATAATAAACAATTCCTCCACTCCACCCAGCACCTCTGTCACACTCCCACCCAACTCCGGCTTGGTCTGCTGGGTTTCACACAGTCCTTTTTGTAGTTGCCGACCCAGAAGTGCTTCTGTCCTTCAGTCCATGTGATGCCATAGCACTTCTGGGTCAGATGAAAACTCTTCTTTTCTTCAGCCTGGAAGTACTTCATTTCTTCCATCCCCGTGATGAAGTAGTACTTCCGGGCTATAATAGAAACACTCGTGCCTCCCTGCAGCATACCCTGGCGGCCCCCACGGTATCCAGCAGGGCTGCGCAGCCGAACTCCATTGTCCTTAATTCCTTGCGGGAATTCGGGGAATCTCCATGTTGCAGGGAGGACTCCCTCTAGCGGCCTGGGGGTGTTGGCCGGGATAAACTGCCGGCCATCCCTCACACTTACCAACAAGCAATACATTGCCTTCAGCAATTCATTTGTCAGTGCTACGTTGCCTCAAAATAAATGAATCATGGGTTGACAAAGGAGACTGATCCATGACGTTTGCCAGTCTTACTTTGGCATCAGAAAAGCAGTTTCATGCTCACTAGGTGCCCTTATTGCAATATGAGTGCTGTCAGTTTCCCTGATTACGTTAAGAAAACTAGACTCACCTGCAAATTGCCTTTTTATGTTGGTCTGTACACCCACAACATGCAGAAATTAAATTTCAGTTGGTTCATAGCTTCCAGGCATGACTGCTGGAACTTGGCTGAGATATTCCTGATGTGTCATCCAGTTCTTTCTGTTGTCAGAAAGCCATCATAGGCAAAAAAAAAATCTTGCTGATACCTCAAAGCTTGTTCCCTTTACATGTGATCATTTGTATGGTGTTTGGGAAGTCCCAGCCAAACCATGTTGTGTCAAACTATTAGGCTGTAGGGCATGATATTTATAGTTTTATATTATAGATTATCAATATAAACATTAAAAGCATTCTTCAGTACAAATACGCACCATTAGCCCTTCTAAAAGGAAACTGCAACAGAGTGTAGACATCATATGCATCACTTTTGAGGTTTTATGTTTGTTACATCAAAGCACGTTTTACCAGCAGCTCAATGCTATGAATTATTGTGTACATGTGTTATACGTCAGCTGGTTTGCCTTGCTTTCCCTGCTTGATCAAGGGGTTCTTCATTTCTTTGAAATGTTGCATACACATGAGTCTGAGTTCCTATACTGTACATTTATGCAAGTTCTCTCATCCAGTATCTTTATATATAATATGCTACTGTCGCTGTCCATTTGTCTGTCCAGGATTTTAAACCACCTGTAGCTCGCAAACTGTTTGACCTATTGACCTGAAATTTGGTACACATATACTACATGACGTCTACTATCCACTTTCGTGGTGATGATTGACCTCCAAGGTTATTCTTCTTTTTATTGTTATTTTTTTCATTGTAGAATCAACTCTCAGCAGCGGCCAGCAGGACGGCAGTTCGGCACATGCCATTCTCATTCCCTACCACCTTCGCCATCACTTCTCTTACCTCTTCATATCTTAAATCATTCTTGAGGCAGATTGAAGACTTAAGTGAAAAATTAAGGAAAACGTACTAAGTAATTGCAACACAAACACTGACTTAATCAGTTTTAATGTGAAATGCTGACAGATGCAGACGAAAGAAGAGAAGAAGCGGACAGCTAGGGTGGAGAAAAGAAGAGCTGCTCAGGAATCGGCAAGCACATCAAACAAATGCTAAACGTACAGAGAAAAGAGTATTAAAACTATGAATGCTCAAGTCAAGTGAATTCACAGCACGTTAACATGCAATGCGTTGTTACTGGTTCTTTAATAAATTGTGACTTTTGCATGAAAAGTTGCAGATTTCTTTTTTTGTGTGCATGCAGGTTTTATGAATCTGATCCCTTTGCCTTGAGGGTTGGTTTAATTTCAATTAAACATGCTGTTATTTTGAAGCTTATATCTTTATCATGTCAATCTCAAACTCTGATTAGGTTTTATTCATCTTTATTGTTTTTCAATTGAAAAGCAGGATTAAATGTTGCTGTTATTAAAACTTTTTGACTATTGATCTTGATATTTTAATGATCATACAAAGAAATGAACCAAACTACTTATCTTCATTTGCACTTGTATCTTCAGTTGGTTGACAAAAACTATCAGAATAGAAGAAAGTGAGTTAAAAGTAAATGAAATGATAAAAATGAACAAAAGGCACCTGCGTATTAAAAAATTTGCTACAGAGAGAAAATGCACTTTTCAATATCTTTCTGACTACAGAGCCAGAACTTAAAATGGCCATCTAATCAAACAAAAAAGTTTAATTAGAGGCAGCAATCAGTAATTGTATCCAAATACTGACAATTAACAAAGAGTAGACACAGATGCCAACAATAATGAATGCTGAGGAGTAGAAGCTACTTCAGTGTCACTTTTACTTGCGTGATCATTAGCAAGCAATGGATTAAATAATCAAGACATTTTAGATGAAATAAGAGAGCAAAATCATAAACAATCAAAATCAGAAAAACTTAGTGAAATAGTGGCATGCTTAATTATGATAAAAGTCAAATTAAAGGCAGGAATTTACTGCAATGAATGCAATTCATAGGCTACTGCTGCCTCCCAAGATCAGGTTTGGGATCCTTGTTGTGTATTAATAAATTGTGCCCTTTATGCAACAGCATTCTATTTCTGCAAATTACATCATAACAAAGACACTGCATTTCTCTTGCAAATCTCAAAGAATATGCATTACTATTTGTTAAATAGAGCAGCTGGGGTGTGTGGTCTTTAACCTCCTTGTCATTGACCCCAAGATATGTCTTTGGCTAGAATTATGTGTAAATATGGTTAAGCCCAAGTGTCTCTCGAGGATAGCTGTTTTGTTCTCATTTACAGTGCTAAACCTGAGCAGCACTCAAGGCAGTATTCTGTTGCCATCTACTGGATAAAATAAAAATATGCTGCAAAGAATTTATGAATACTTTTATGCATTTTGCCACTCTATGGTAACTCATCACTATTAATGAGTGGGACAGAGCCTTCAACCAAAACACACAAAGGCGTATAAATGTTTTTGATCAAACTGAAACTGAACCATTAGTTGAATCAAGTGATAGTGATGTCAATCACAATGTGAATTGGTCATCAGATGTTGACCCAGTAAAACACTGATGCATATGGCAATGAACAAGTGAACTGGCATTATGTGCCTGGTGAATTTGGTTGCATGAAGCTTCAGTGTAGCAAAAAAGGTTAAAAGAATGTGATCAAGTGGCAGAACAAGAAAGACGTTAACAAACTAAGAACTCTTCACAATACAGCAACTGTCAATGTTTCTGTCAGGGGAAATGTGGAGGTCACTAAGCCTTGCGCTGTGGTAGTGTACAATAACACAATGGACAGTGTTCCTCATGCAGATCAGAAACTGACACTCTATCCTCACATGTGCAAACAACAGAAGAAATGTTATTAGAAAATTGCAAAAAAAACAACCTTCTTCTGCCATGATTGCAACATTGGGCTGTGCGTTGGTGCCTGTTTCAAAAAAAACCAGCCTCACACAAAGGATGTGAACCAAATCTGATATTCAGCATATTTGGCTTGATGTTCTGGGTAACCACAATGTTAAAAACGCTACTTAGATAAACATACAATAATACATTTCCCTATGGAGATACTTTAAACTTTTCAACTGATAGATGTCAGGATTTGAAGATTTGTCAACCTAAACTGGCATGCAGTGAATGCTGGGAAAGTTTGAACACAGAGCGTTTTGCTTAGTTAGCGTTCAGTCCCAATGAGATAACCTTGGGCTGGGAGTAGGAAGAGTTTTTTTTTTTTTATTTTGGCTGTTTGTTTTTTTTGCCTATTAGTGATAATGATGCTTTTAACATTTACTTTTTTTGTTAATACTTTCAATGTGTTTTGAGTAACTGTGATGTGTCAGTGTGTCCTCATTGGGCAAGAAGGGGGAAGCGAGTGCCTGACACTGTCATTTTCAAAATGTTCTCTCTCCCTCTGTATCACGGGCCCTGTCTAACAGCAGTCCCTTAAGAGTATGAAAGATTGTAAACTGGGTTGAAGTAAAGAAGTGAAAGTAAAAAGAAGCCCCAGAGGTCCTTAGGGTAAAACACATTGGGAGTAGCACAGACAGTGTGACAGGTAAGAGGTTACAGGTAACAGTTACATAGCTGTTTTTGACATTTCTTCCTATCCCCCCACCTTTTGTGTTAGGTGCATGTCATAGGTAATCTGATTACATAATAAAATAACATTCTAATTACATTTTTTCTTTCTAGAAATATAAACTTAATAACAGATACCTTTAAATCCAGATGGTCTTTTCAAAACTCTGTAGCTTTATTTTGACCCTTCTCTATAAGCATGTGTTGTATGTTTAGTCTGCCTGATACTAATTCACTTGCTCTAATAAATTCCTGATTATTATCCCATTATATAAAAAGGGAGATTAGGCTAACCCAGGTAGCTATATACAGTACAAGTAAACTCAACATTTATCACAATCAAATAAACAAAAGTAATTATTAAAGAAATGACTAAATATCACATGGCAGGAACAGGTGTATGAGTGAACAGTCAGAAAGGTGCATATGGTATTACTTATCTTGATCTTTAGAAGGCTTTTGATAAGGTACCAAATAAAAGTAAAAGAAGTAGGCTTTTAGGGTACTGGGTGTAGCTGGCAAAAAAATAGCTGAAGAACAAAGGGTCTTGGTTAGAGAATCCTTATCAGAATTAGGTGATGTTAAAATGGCTGTTCCTCAGGGATCAGTGCAGAAACCACTGCCATTTTTACTAAACACAAATGATTCAGGTAAGAATATAAACACCAACTGGTCATGATTTTAGATGATACTAAATTATGAAGAAGGGCAGATAGTGTAGAGTCAGCTAAATCATTACATTGGGACCTAAACAGCATACAGGGTTGAGACTATTTGTGGCAGATGAAGTTTAATGTAAGTGAATGTAAGGGATTACACACAGGAAGTAGAAATGTTGGATTTGAGTACACAATGGGCAATCTGAAACTTGGAAGTGCACCTGATGAGGAGTCATACTGGAATTGTCAATTTCTGCATTAACAGTGTATAGAGATGATGAAGAAGACTAATAGGATGTTAAGAGAAGTTATTCTTAAGGTATATAATGCGCTAATAAGGCATGACCTGTAGTACTGAGTTTTGGTCTCCACAAAAAGGACATTGCAGGGCTAGAGAAAGAGCAAAGAAGAACAACTAGGCTGTTTCTTGGACAAAGGTATGAGCTATACGGAAATTTTGAAAAAGCTGGACCTTTTCAGTTTATGCAAACGGAGATTAAATGGTGATATAAATGAAGTGTTTATGGTTACAAAGGGAATTTGTATAGTGGATCTCTACTTTGAAATATATTCTTCATTAGGAATAAGGTGACATGGTTGGCCATTGTTAATGACACATTTCATGCAAATATTACAAAGCTTTTCTTCACACGAAGAACCATAGACACATTGAATAAATGACCAAGTAGTGTGGCAGAAAGAAGGGCTTTAGCACTAGAATTACCAGAGCCTACGAGAAAACTCGTAAATCCGGCCCACCTTAAATCCGTTTGCACCTCTCCGTCACCGTCTTTTGTCCTGTAAATGTGTCGATTAAGACAAGCAGCAAGCAGCCTGCTATTTCATCCCCCCACCATCGCAGAACGTTCACAATGTTCTCCCATCTCATGCCTTGATTGATTATCTGGGAGTGAAGTGCTGGAGTTTTAGAGTGGAAATAATAGAGTGTTATTTGGAACACATGCATTTCATGTGCGTTCCATTTCTACAGTAATCTGTGTAAACACATTGTTAAAACAGAAACTTTTTCATATTTTTGTAATAAATGTTACAAAATGTAGGCATAAACTATATAATGCACAAAGCCTGAAGCCCAAAATATCAAATAAACACTTTCACAAAAGGTTCAAGGATGATACACCAGCTTCTGTGGCGGAGTGGTAAGATATGCTGACTTCTAATCAAGAGTCCCTGGTTTGATCCTGACTGCCTCCTATATTTTCCGTTTTCAGTAGTGAGCTGCTCTTATTGTTAATGTTATACAATAAACACATTCATTTGGTTTGCGTCTGTAGCAGATGGTGTACATTTATAGGACTTGTGAAGGTTACCTTTTTTTTTCACTTTTATTCTCTCAGTCATGACCACGATGCATACTACTGCCCACTCTCCCCCCCCCCCCCCCCCCCAAACCCAAATCAGGGATCTGATGCTGTTACTTTTTATCGGAAACTGGGAATAACTGTAGATGTGAGTGGTGTTTTGAGGCAATGGAACTGGACATTCTCTGATCTGGATGGATAAAAGACATAGGTACAGTAATCCCTCGCTATATCGCGCTTCGCCTTTCGTGGCTTCACTCCATCGCGGATTTTACATGTAAGCATATTTAAATATATATCGCGGATTTTTTGCTGGATTGCGGATTTCTGCGGACAATGGGTCTTTTAATTTCAGGTACATGCTTCCACAGTTGGTTTGCCCAGTTGATTTCATACAAGGGACGCTATTGGCAGATGGCTGAGAAGCTACCCAACTTACTTTTCTCTCTCTCTCTCTTGAGCTGACTTTCTCTGATCCTAACGTAGGAAGATTGAGCAGGGGGGCTGTTCGCACACCTAGACGATACGGACGCTCGTCTAAAAATGCTGAAAGATTATCTTCACGTTGCTACCTTCTGTGCAGCTGCTTCCTGAAGCGACATGCTGCACGGTGCTTCGCATACTTAAAAGCTCGAAGGGCACGTATTGATTTTTGCTTGTTTGTTTTTCTCTGTCTCTCTATCTGTCTCTCTCTCCCTCTCTTTCTGTGCTCTTGACGGAGGGGATGTGAGCTGCCGCCTTCAACAGCTTTGTGCCGCGGTGCTTCGCATACTTAAAAGCCAAACAGCCCTATTGATTTGTTTGCTTTTCTCTATCTCTCTGACAGACTGTGCTCCTGACGCGCACTCCTTTGAAGAGGAAGATATGTTTGCATTCTTTTAATTGTGAGACGGAACTGTCATCTCTGTCTTGTCATGGAGCACAGTTTAAACTTTTGAAAAAGAGACAAATGTTTGTTTGCAGTGTTTGAATAACGTTCCTGTCTCTCTACAACCTCCTGTGTTTCTGCGCAAATCTGTGACCTAAGCATGACAATATAAAAATAAACATATAAACATATGGTTTCTACTTCGCAGATTTTCTTATTTCGCGGGTGGCTCTGGAACGCAACCCCCGCGATGGAGGAGGGATTACTGTATATATGATATTTGGAATAACTCATTTTATGACCTGTGTAGTACATTTCGGAAAACATTGTGGCACGGATGCAACATTATTCATATTATTCATATTCATTCGCGTAACATCTTGCAATAGTAATCACTGACCACGTGTTTTGCGTGTTTTTTTTTTTTTTCCCGATCTTGCCAGTCCCCACATGTTGCTGTATGGTGATGCTTCTTTTGTACTCCAGGACATGCAGAGGAAAGAATAGTACAGGGGTCAGTTCAGCGCTCTATGCAATCATCAGATTCAAATGTTAACAGTTTACACACACGCAAGAACCGTCCTTCCTACATTTACAACATGTGTACCTGTTGCAATGCGCACACTTCTCTTTATGCTTTGGTTGCTATTATACACCTGAAAGGAAGAGACGATATATGTGACATTTTGAAGAAATCATTTTATGACCTTAATAGTACCAATCAGAAAATATCATTGCACTAATGCAATATTATTTGAAAACGAACAGTGTCAGATCAGGTGTGAATTTATACTGGCACAGTTACTTAGAGTCAGATCAGGAGGGGTATTAGAGTGTGATCGTAATTGAGAGAATAAAACTGAAAAAAGCAAACTTTTACAAGGCTTCAAACATTCTATAGTTTATGCCTACATTTTGTAACATTTATTACTAAAATATGAAAAAGTTTCTGTTTTACCAATGTGTTTACACAGATTACTGTAGAAACAGAACACACATGAAATGCATGTGTTCCAAATAATGATCTATTATTTCCACTCTAAAACTCCAGCACTTCACTCCCAGTTAATCAATCAAGACATGAGCTGGGAGAACTTTGTGCACGTTCTGTGGCTGTGGGGGGATGGAATAGCAGGCTGCTTGCCTTAATCGGCACATTTACAGGACAAAAGACGCTGAGAGAGAGGTAGGCTCTGGTAATTCTAGTGTTAGGGACCTTCAAATATCAACCTGATGTTATTTTGGAGAAATTAGGTAAATAAGACAGACAAGCTTGTTGGGCTGAATGCCCTGTTCTGGTGAAATTCTTTTCTTGTTTTGATGCTCTGTAAAGCAGAGTTGATACATTTTCTTTTATTTCTGAATAGGCACATGTGATTTTTCCTCACACACATCAGTCCTGTAAATTTAGATAATTATTTTCTTGTATATATTCATACATTATGAAATTTACTTTTTTATTTATTCAGAATTGTTGATTGCTTTGCATCTTGCTTTTTGCCTAGCACCAGTATGTCTATTATGTTAATATCTTTAGTTGCTTGACTGACTAGTAATATATGTTTTTATTTCTTTTAAAATGCATTTCAGATATAATATGGCATATGTATTACTCAGAATTCTGTAGGAAGTCTTTTTCACTGTTTCAAAAAGGTCTTTTCCACCATTCAGCCATAGGTTGTATACACTACCACAGATGTGAAATACATTCTTTTCTTCTCTTTCTCCAAGAAAAAATAAAAAGCAGCTCTGAATGGCCTACTTGGTTAAACACAAAGGTCAGAAAAGTAATGATTGCCGTTCTCCTGCTCCCTCAGATCAATAAACTTGTGAATCGTTCTGTTTCTCTTTACTGTATACTCTATTATGTATACCCAGTGGGATGCATTTATCCTACTATACTATGGATTCATTCTCTAGCAGAGTCTTGTGGCCATCTGAACCATCTTGCCTTAATGCCAAAGGAAGTCTTTGCATTTTCATCAGTACAAATTTAGCTTACCTTTTTTGTGATAATGGTAAACCTATAAACCTGTGACCCTTATAATGTTACTATATCCTTCTTCAATGTAAGAATGTAGTGGACTGATTAATACAGTATTTTCCCTTCAGAGAGATACTAAAATGTTTTCATTAATTCCACTGCAAAAAAAATGAACTTGACTTAAGCTCCTAGAATGAACCTTAATTTTATAATAACTGGGCATTTATTTGCATGCACATACCCTAAAACTGGAATCTTATCTTTAGGAAAACGTGACTAATTTTACATTTGACCAAGTAAGCCACTGTGCAGAAACCAACTGGCAGTATAGGGTTTCTATCAGAATATGCATGGCCAACAAATGAAAATAACAGAGATTCCTACTGTACATTTTCCCTTCACATCACTAACTTCAATGTTTAAATGCGGCTACACCATGTGTAGAGAATGTAACCAGAGTAAATGTGGCCAATGAAGACATTTGGTAATTTCTAAAGCAAACAGTATTAAAAACAAACATTTGTGAGACGCTGGAATCTACAGAACTACAGATGCTTCTCAGTCTCCTAACATATACCTAAAACCAAGATGCTGCTAAATTTATTTTAGAAGCAGTCCAGTATGACAATATTTTTGTACAGTAGGTCCTTTTGTTTGTGAATCATATACTTTAGGATATATATATACAGTACATATCTTTATACATAATACGCTACCATGGCTGTCCGTTTGTCTGTCCAGCATTTTAAATCACCTGTAACTCACAAACCGTTTCACCTATTGACCTGAAATTTGGTACACTTATACTACGTGACGTCTACTATTTGCTTTCGGGGTGATGATGGACCTCCAAGGTTATTCCTCTTTTTATTATTTTATTATATTGTAGAATCAACTCTCAGCAGTGGCCAGCAGGCAGCTGTGTGGCTCATGCGTATGGGCACCATTCTCATCCCTACCACCTTTGCCGTCACTTCCCCTACCTCTTCATAACTTAAATCATTCTTGAGACAGATTGAAGACTTAAGTGCCAGCAACACAAACACTGACTTAATCAGTTTTAATGCGAAAAGATGCCGACAAAAGAAGAGAAGAAGCAGGCTGCTAGGGTGGAGAAAAGAAGAGCTGCTCAGGAAGCAGCAAGCGCATCAACCTCTGAGCAAATGAATGCTAAACGTACAGAGAAAGAGGATGAAAACTATGAATGCTCAAGTCAAGTGTATAACGTGCAGTGCGCCGTTACTGGTATATATAAAATGTTACTTTAGAAAAAAAAAAGTCTCAAGCTAAAACTGTTGTTTGGAACTTGACTTAATACTTTCTTCAAGGCAATTTTGAAAACATTTTGTGATATTTCTGGGCATAAAAAAATTTCTGAAATGTTTATTCCCACAAAATTGAGGAAGCAGACATCTATGAATTCCATTACACTGACTTGAAACATGTTAAAACTATTTTCAGGTACACTTCTTGTAAGAGGTGATTGTTTGTACATGGATACGCCTTGTGGTTAGTGGAGAAATTAGCAATTTGTAATAAATCCTTCTAGTAAAACTACATCACTATATCACAAAACTGCAAACACGATATGATGTGTATTAAATAAATATACAAATTGAAAGGAAAACTTTGAAGGAAACTTTGAAACAGTGAATTAATCAGCAATTTAGGTTGCAGAGTATTTTTCTCTGTATCTGATTAGTTAACTTTTATTAAGGCGAAGATCATTTCATTTCCCAAGTATGACTTCATGTGACAATTGGTGCTACAGAAGTTTGTGCAAGTCAATGGTATGATGGCAGTTTCCTACCCAAACACACAGCTCAATGACTTCTATGGGGCATCTGGTTTACCTTCAATGAGATGTACAAAGGGGGAAAATATACAAGTTGAAAGAACCTTCCTCAAGGGAAATTTGAAGCAGTAAATTATCGAGCAACTAGCTGTGTTACCAGGCTTCAGTTATAATGCCATTGGTTAACCAGATGTATCAGAAATACTGTGTAACTAACTAAGTACTTCTCTGTATTTGTATTTTGCTTTACCTGAGGGCTAATTGTCTTAGTTCACCTGAGCTACTCACTGTTGGACATGATATATACAGTTATTGGTGGTGTTTTTGTGTATTATTAAAGCAGTATTTGGTCATTTTACAAAGGTGATTTAAAGTTGATTCACTCAAAGCAAAAAAAACTTCTAACAAAGCTTTAGGCTCTATTAGCTTCAAAGCCTAAAGTTAGTACTGCCTCAGTATGCAGTGGATTTGAATAAATGTCTAACAAAAAAACAAAAAAAGTTACTAATTACTTTTACTCACTCAAAAGCACTGTCCTGTTCTCTTCTTATCACATACTGTAAAACAGCATGACCATCAAATGTTAAACAATGCACCTCATTTTCTTCAACCGTGGCTTGGCTCCATCGGTTAATTTGCAGCTGTTTTTTTTTTTTTTTTGTTCTTTGTTTTTCTTTATGTAAAAAACCGCTTAACACTGATCCATTGAAAAAATTGTAGTGTAATCAGTTTATTTCTCATTTATTGTCACATGTGGTGGCTACAGTAAACTGAACCGCACGCTTGGCCAATTGAATTACGCTGCCACTGTCTGGCTGCCCGATTCTCGCTTTGTAGTTTATGATAAAAATAACATCACAATAGGTAACGATAAGCAAAACAGTTAAGTTTCCATTTGAATATCTTACATTTCACATGTAACTTTGCTTCAACCTCGACCTTGGTGCTACTAAGAGCATCTGGCTAGTAGACCATAATGCTCTTGTTGGTGTGTAAATGTGTAGGAGTACTTGTTGTGATGTGAGATTTTGCATATAAGTTGATAAATATTTTGTATGTCTTTATTTGTAACTTAGGCAAAGCAATGTAATATTAGTGTTACATTATTGAGAATCATTCATGTTTACAATGCCTTAACTAGAGACATTTTAAGTAACTATTAAGTCCATGTGGCGCCTGAAACTACACATCACCATTCATCAGGTTGTATGGTTGCCAGTATTCAAATGTACTTTGCATATTGTTATTATTTATGAATATTATCAATAATACATTGCTTAAATTGCAACTTAACTCCTGCTTGTCTTTTACTACCCCTAATTGTCTGAGGTTATAGATGTAGAAGGGAAGGTGGGTGGAAGTAATGAAGTACAATACCTTATAAACAGTGGTAAGTCTGTGAGATCTGAGACATTCTGACAATGGCTACATATTAATAATACAAAAAGGGAAAGTAGAGTAAAATATTACTCTACCAAGACAAAACAATTGGCACAGTCGGCAGGATTTTGGGGTAACCATGTTTTGCACCCTGTTTGCAAATACTGTTGATATATATATGTGTATGTATGTGAATTTTAGGGCACCCAGTGTACAAATGCAGTGGAAGTAAAACATTGTTTGGTTGCTGTATGGAATATAACCAACAAAGTGTAGAGACGTCATGTGTGTCATGAGGACACCCGCATGTTTGTTACTTCTGGTGGTAGTGAGTCCCTAATTAAAGTGCTAAGGAGTGGTGGGACATGCATGCATCATTCATGCGGCACTTATTCGTTTAGGATTGTTGTGTAAGTATGTGTATGTTTGCTTACAGGGGCAAAAGTAGGCGAACCCATAATGAATTTGGCAAATTGTATAAGCGTGGTATTGTAGACTCAGAAATGCCTGAATTCATATTAAAGTCAACCATCTTTCAGTGGAGTGGCAGAGGCAAGTAGGCTAAAGCTAAGAAATGGAAACCTGTAGTGCAGGTAGAGAAAGCAGAAGCTGAGCTGAGCATGCCACAAAATGGAAGGGGGCTGGAAGGATTAAAATCAGGAAAACAGAGATCAGGTATAAAGAAGACAGCTGGTGTTATAAGAGGTTTACTATCTTGTATTGTTTGTAATAAGGAAGATCAGTATGAGAAAAAAAATGAAGTGGATGAAAGTGAAAGTTATGGAATGTTGTGTGAAAGTTTTGAAAGATGTAACAGTTGGTGTGAAAATTGTGAAGTGTTAGCATATAGAACACCCTCTGCTAAAGTGGAAAACAGAGAAAGCAAGGGAAGAGAGCGTAAACCACTCATGGTGAAAGTTAGGGCAGTAGTAACCGGATCTGACTGGAACCCTAAAACATGGGTGGGTGACTTACCTAAGACAGAGGAGTACCCAGATAAAAAGTGGGAATGTGAGTGTGAGGAAAAGGAGAGGCAAGAAAGGAAGGGAAACAGAAAGGGTGTTTCCTTCCATTATTCTCCATTGCACCACAATCTCCAGATAATTCTGAAGTCTGTCCAGTATTTAAAGAACACGCTACACTGATAGATATTTCGCCACTGTTTGGAAAGGTAACCAGTGCTGCATTGAAATTTGATTTAGGACAAAGAAATCAGATAGAAGGCAGAGGAGCTGGTGAGTGTGAATGTCAATTGTTGACTAGAGGACATGAACTGGATAATGGAATAAGGATACTGAGTGAAGAAAGTGTGGAAATGAAAGGAATTCAAGTGCTTGTGTGTGAAAGGTCTGAAAATGCTAGTGCAAGAATGACTGCGTTGGAAAGAAAGTGCACCAGTTTAGGAGTTGGTTTGAATGAAACAGGACAAGCCAAAGTACAAAGGATGGAGGATGGTGCAACAGGAAGGTTTACAAGCTCAGGCAGCAAGTCAGGAATCCACAGGGGTGTGAGGGTCCTAACAGCTTTGCTAGGCCCAGCAGTAATTGAAAAGCACACACTCTTAGGTTCAGAAATTCATTAATGACCAGTTGTTTAAAAAGACAGCCTATGAATCTCCCTGCAATAAAATGGAGAAAAGTAAGCTGGTCATGAGTAAAGAATAAAGGTCAGTTTTAGGAGAGATGCTGGACATGGCACTTGGATTCTGGAGAGGTTTTAGCCCACACTTTCAGGTAGCAGTTACCATAAAAAAGGACACACAGGCAATGAAAAAAAAAATAGAAGGGTAGTGCAGGAAGACAGGAAAAGGAAAATAGTTATTTTTGTTTCAATTTCCTGGCCTTTTGTAATAGTGCTACTTCTATTGTAAGGTTTTACGGACTTTGGGTTGGTGCAGGTCATAAATAGTGAAGGCAATTAGCAGAGTAAAATCCATGCAGGAGATCGGGTTACAACTAACACATTGGAATGGAGTGGCACTTGTGGCCAAGCTGTTCCAATGAATGCCTGGAAGCAAAGTTTGAGTGTTGGCACCAGGTCGACAACCAAGAAGATGAGATGGACAGAAACTGCTTTGTCATCTTCCATTTTACAGACCTGCCTACATAGCAGAACGAAGAAAGAAGCTAGGAAAAGATGACAAACAAAGACTAAAGACAAAGACATGAAGAAGAGCTGAAGAGACAGCAAGAAAAAGACACTTACTGGGGTTTAAGTGAGTAACAAGTCCACAAGTCATTACAAATAGAGATAGGACTAGATTGGTGAAATAACTTAAGGGAGCATTGGTCCAAACGTGCTTTGTCCCCTGGTGGCTTTGGACAAGTTATGCTGCGTGATAAGTACATGCTCCTGCAAAGTTTTATTCACTTCTGTGATAGCCAGAAGCAAATCCCAAGGGGTGAGCCATGCTATAACCTCATGTATAAAGTTCAGCCCCTGCTTGACATTGTGGAACCAACATATAAACAATTTTATCAGCCTGGCCGTGATTTGTCTGTGGATGAATCTATGATAAAATACAAGGGATGCCTTTTTTTCCGCCAATATATGTCAAACAAGCCCACAAAGTATAGCATAAAGGATTTTGTACTGGCAGAAGCAAACACTGGTTTCTGCCTGAAAGTAATTACATATACAGGAAAGTATTCCTTTCAAAGAGAGAACTGTCCCTTGACAAGTCAGGTTGTGCTGGAGCTGCTTCAGGGCTATGAACATTTGGGTCATGTTGTGTACATGGACAATTTTTATACATGACCAAAATTGTTCATGGAGCTACAGAGCAGGGGAGTTGGAGC
The DNA here is from genome assembly GCF_900747795.2 of Erpetoichthys calabaricus. Classification (NCBI taxonomy): domain Eukaryota; kingdom Metazoa; phylum Chordata; class Cladistia; order Polypteriformes; family Polypteridae; genus Erpetoichthys; species Erpetoichthys calabaricus. The sequence continues at coordinate 99,819,234 of NC_041397.2, read as the reverse complement.
TTGTGGCACAGTGAGGGCGAACAGGAGACACATACCTTCACACTTAAAGCCAGACAGGCTAAAGATGAAATGAGGTGGCAATACGGTTTTCATGCGGGTGGAAAACTTGGTGGCAGTGGCATGGCACAATGTCAAATGGGTGACTTGTCTCTCTACAGTACACACTAACAATATATGTGAGATAGTGCAGCTACAGACAATTGAAAAGGAAGCACCAGTGCAACACATACAGTATTGTAAGCAGTGCAATGTGGCAATGCATGCAATTGGCTGCTTTGAGTGATATACTTTACAGGACTTTGCTGTGTAACATGTATGTGATATGTATGTGAAATCATACAGTATGCAGGCTCATACAACATGCAAGACAATAACATTTGTCAAAAGTAAATATTTTTTGTTGATTTGATATGTTAAACCATTGCTTTGTGTTTCTTTTTTTAAAAAAAAGTTAGTTTTTGGGAAAATATTCAGCCCTGGGAGAAAAGAAACAAAAAAAAATTAGCCCTAAAAGAGTTAAAAGGAATGGTTTGTTCATTACTGCAACAAATTTATATTCCAAGGGGTGGAAACTGAACAAACCAGTTAGGAATGCCAAAATAAGGGGATTAATTTTGGGTTCATAAAGTATACATTCTGGGTATTAATTAATCAAGTGGGATAATTAATATAATTAATACTATTATTAAAGTAAGATATACTGAGCAAATTGGTGAATCAGGTACACCTGGTACATTTGCAAGTCATATGGGGTCCGATGTTTAGGTATAGTCTAATTGGGAAAATACGGAAGCCCTGCTGTGGTTGTCAGCTGTGGTACAAGCACAGGACCAGTGGGCCAATTCTGAACCAAGGTGTTTAGCACAACAAGTATGCATATGGTGAGCAAATAACTCTAGGGGTGGCCTACAGGGGTGAATGATGAGAGTTGCATAGCTTTGATGTCTCATGGTGGTGATGCCAGCCTAAACTGGTAAAGGCTGATGGCTGTCAAAGGTTACACCATGGGTAGAAAAGCACAAGAGACAACTAAGTCCACCCCAAATGCATGAAGAGGGGCCACAAATGTTGGTTTGTGAACAGTTTATGCAGTGGCACATGTGCTCTCACTTGGGCAGTAATGGATTGCTATGTATTCTAGGAGTCAATACAGACACATACACCAAGAAGAGCATAATGGGAGAGCCCCATAAATTTAAGGTACCTGGTTATGTGATTTATAAGGATTTTACCTAAAATAAGTCTTCTGTTTGTATATTACTGTGACTTTTCAGGGGGAAAAATGCTAACTACATCCTGAAAAATAAACTGAACAGTATCTATAAAAATCATATAATGCATTATAGACTTTACAATATACATTTTCACATATTTAAGTGTTAATTAAACTGATACAGAATAATAAACTGAATAGACATCTTGTGAATGAATACTTTGACACAAATGTTTTGCACTAAGAAATAGAAACCCATTAAAAATGACCTTAACGTGTTCTTGTTTTCATGTTCAGCTCTGTCTGTCACATACCTTTTTTTGTTATAAATATCCTGAGATGGCCTATGAACAGTTTACTTGTCTCTGTTTTCTGGAGCAGTCAGTGAAAAATGTTTGCAGTTACAGTTACATCTGCTTTCAGCACTCTTGTAGGCATTCCATCAATACTAAGTGCCTTTCCATTTTTCATTTACTTGAATACAATTTCAGCCTCTGCTGCATCATTTATATTTATTTCCCAAGCCCGTGTGTCATTGCTTCCTAAGCTATGTGGATCAACAGGATTTTCAACCTTTCCTATACCTTGGATTATAGTGCAATAGGAAGTCCTAAATAGTGCCTCAAGTGACTTAAGAAAATTAGCCAAAACATATTGTACCTTTGATATGATTTTATGACCTTGAAAGGCCGAGTGATATTGAATCGTTAAAGATATTTATTACTACTTTAATTTGCAATTTTTAGGATAAGTAATAATTTTGGCCACTCATTTTTTTCACCCATGTCCTTGCCAAAGCGAACCCATCCACTTTTTTTCTTTATGTGCTCCTTTTGGAGTCGTGATGGGCTATTGGGTACTGTGAAATAGCAAGTGCAAGTATGTTGTTATTCCAGACTCCCACCAAAACAATTCTCTACAAAATTAAAGGAGCAAATGGTCATTAAAATCAGAAAGCAAAAAAACACCCCACTTCCAAAAATGTTAAATATATCAACAGTGAATCGTGATAAAGCCACAGTGCACAATAAAGACAAAGAAGAACATTTCTTCAGACAATGTTAAATGGGACCAAAATTCCTCCATAGCCCCATCTTTTCCTGTCACTCAATGCATGAGATACGTTAATGTAACCAAAATAAGTTTCTTGGTGTGCCAGTGAATGGATTTAATGCAATAATACACACTGATCAGAGAACAAATAATGGGCCAGCATATTCAAGTTCAACTTTTAAGTTTATTGTCACATGTAAATAGTATGTGGTATGTATAAAAAAATGACATTCTTAATTGCCTTACTTGAACCTGTGTAATCCAATATTTTAAAAGGTATGGGGAGCTGAAAGCTAACCCTGTAACATCAACCAATACTGGATGCAAGTCCATTTTTAGCCCTCAAGTAACCTGACATAACTGTAAGATATAGGAGGAAAGCCTGATGTGAGAGAATAAAACAAACAGAGAAACAAGGAGAACATGTAAATACCCCATAGAAAGTGACAGGACCAGAATTCCAAAATGCTCTATGGCATTGCAAGGCGACAGTAAGTCTAACAGTACTGTAAGTCTAATGCCACTACACAACACTGCCTGTCTAAAATGTTAACAATATTAAATTAAAGAGTGATAGCAATGCAGGTATACAGACAGACAATAACTTTGTATAATTTTAACGTTTAACGTTTAAGATGGTGTAGTGGGGACAACTCCACTGAGAGGGAGCATGACCGTGAAGTTTGGTACAACTCTTGCAGCATTACCCTGAATTGTCTGCAGTTGAACACTTTTTGTGTAAATTACTAATAAAAACATATCCGCTAGCTTTCCTTGCATCACATGTAAATTAATGATTATACAGTACATTTAATAAATTAATGATTATATAGGCCAAGGCAGAAAAGCTGCTGTTCCATACAGGTGTGTTATCTGACATTCAGCGAGTGGCCTAGAAAGGATGATTGTGTTTCAATGATATACTAAAGTTTTATGGAAAAAAATGAAAAAAAACATTGATTGCAATAGAAGATATGACATTAACTGTCTTGACTTTGGAAAAGCTTTAATCTTCAAGAGGATCCTCATCAGACTACAGATGGCTTCAGAAAGGGTATAGTGTTTGAAAACAATGGTGCACGGATCTTTTTGTGAATTAGAAAATGTCAAAATTGGGGTTTCATTGGAGTAATTAGTGGGCTGGCTACTCTTTTAAAATCACATAAATGATTCAGATAAAAATCTAACTAATGGTTTGGTGGAAGTTTTAGATGAAACAAAATTAGTTTGAAGTAGTAGATACCCTGCACAAACAGACCTTTCTAGAATTCATGCTTGGGGTTATATGTGGAAACATGCAGTGAGAACCACTAGTTAGAATAAAAAACATTTAATTTACCGTACTGACACAATGAGAGATCTGAAAATTAATGCCACATTCTTAAGAAGATTTGGGAATCCCAGTGGGTTCAGTAAACTGCTTATTTTCCGTGTTTAAGTCAGTTCGCCAACTAGAGAGAGCACAAAAGTGGTTAAAAATGCTAAGAGGAAATGGGTCAAGTAACAAACTCTGTGTGGTGCAAACGAAGAGAAGTTCATCTTAATCTGCATAACACACATCGGATGCCTCATTCACGATATTGTGTGCACTGTGGAACGCAGGCAGGCAGGCAGGCAGATAGATAGATAGATCATTTCAGTTCATTTTTATTTTACACTTTTCAGTAAGTTAAGGCTCAGAGGTCTTCCATAGATTTACACCTATCATATAACAACAGTAAACTGCTAATTCTTACAACATTAAAAGTACATAAACACACAAACGACCTTACACACACAGTAAAACAGAACAATTTCTTTTTGATTATATAATTCCATTATAATTGAGATATGGACAATTTACACTAGAAGACAGGAAACACAATCTCCATTCAACAGAGAGAAAATAAGTATCTGGGGGTTCTGCATGACAGACAAAGTCACAGTTCTGGTGACCAACACCAAATGCCCACATATCCTCTCCAGAACAATAAAATGATGCAGATACAATAATATAATGCAATATTACTGATATGTCAATGTGTCTGTTGGATAAAGATGAAAAATTGCAACTTGTTTGAAGGAGCTGAATCTTATCATCATAGCTGGCCAAAGATATAAAGTAGATTTAAATTGAATTGTTTAAAATTGAATTGTAAGGAAGTACGAGGAGAACAAGAAGGTTTGACAGCCTGAATGTTAACATTTGATGTAAGAGCAGCGTTGGAGCATGACATTCCTAGCAAACATGTTTGAATTGTTTTTAGTGGTTTTAATTTAATAAAGTATAAGTCACTTATTAAAAATTACTTGTATTTTTAGCTAAAATGGATTACAAATCAAAACTTAGTATTTGGTGGATTAAGCTGCTTGGTCACACTGACTTTGTAGGATATATTGGTTTAGTCATTAGGGCTCTCTAATGACAAGTTACTCATAAATGTATAAAGTTATCGCTTTTGTCACTTTTATTAAACGTTATTTCACAGTATGACTCTGCTCTGCTCCTCACGTTTTGTATTTTAAAAAGAATGGTTACCACAGCTGAAGATGTTGCTCAGTGTGCTATTAAAATTATAAAGTGGGTGGAATGTGTTACGTGCACTGTGTATGAATACCGCTTTTCCCTTTCTGTGTCTAGCTATCAGCTGTCTGAAAAATTTTTGACATCCATTGTTTTATATTTTTCTTTTGTGTGCAGGTCTTTAGAGGAGGAGCTGAGACAATACCCACTTGTGATATTTTATTAAAGTAATGCATAACAACAGGTTACTGCAGTTATCTTTTGGATGATCAATATCTCCAGGACAAAAAAAAAAAGTGTCACCTTTCTCAGTACTATATGTTCAGGCTAAAGCAACAAAAGGTGAAGGGTCAAGCAGTAGTATATCCCTTAAGAAAATGATTGTTACAAAGAGTATTGATTTACTGTATAAAAAAAAATAAAAAGAGATATAGAGTCTTGAATTTGGGCAGAAATTCTTTCTGCACAAGCTCTGCATTTTCTCCTTTGTGCACATATTTTATTCTCTGCTACAGTCTAAAGACAGAAGTTCCTGCTGAACGCTACCATAGTACTGCTCCAATACAAACGTCTGCATGGCAAAGTTATCTTTGCTCTGTGCTGCTTTATACAAACTGCACCGAAATTTCGATTACAGAAAATGGGTGGTCAGAAAGCCTAAGAGATAATGAAGCAGAGAGAACAAGTTAGCAAGTTATCTTCTGGCTCACCCTGTAACTCACATGAAACAAACTTGATCATTGATCGCAAAAAAAATCAGAGTTATCGCCCTCTGTTGGGTATTTTTTTTATGAATTGCTCTCTTTCCCATATCATGTTACTTGAAACCAAAAATATGCTATTTTTATTCTCTTTTATCAGTGGAGTCACAATGGGTACTAAGATGGGAATTACCTATGCCAACATTTTCACTTGCTAGGCTCCTTTATATCAGTCATGTATAAAGGATGGTGTATATTAACAACTGTGTGAGTGCTGTCTCCTGCACCAGAAGGCAGATTCAGAAATTCATTTACTGTTTCACCAGTTTCCATCCAACTCTCTGGTTTCATTTTGATCCCTTTTTGTTTCTAATTGTTCTTTACTTGAATGCATATTTTTCCTGTCACTATGAGGGTTATAAATTATGCAGAATTCAGCTTTATCGTTTTGGACACCATATTTATTTAAACCTGGTCATTGCCATTTTGGAGCTTTTGTTAATAATAATAATAATAATAAATTGTATTCATATAGCACCTTTTCTTGTAGCATTACATTTCTATTTGAGATTGAGGACAAGACCTTAAAAAGTATGTCTTCATTCTTTCTGGCAACAGACTTTTTGAATTTGGGTTTTGTTTTGGGCTTTGTGAAAGATTGGTCTGACATTCTTGTAATTGAACTTTGCGTTCATATTTCAACAGTACCTGATTTCCTGGTCTGTCTAATTGCATATACTGTTCTCCTCTCTGGGGCAGTACAGGCTGTGGAACACGGCCCGGACACAGACAGGCAGACATCGTTATAAGACACCACACACACTTTATTTACAACTACTATTTACAGTGAAGCACACAACCCCAAAACTCCCCCAAAGTCCAGACCTTTATCTCAATGGTGCCTCTCTCTCTTAAGGCCGCCTCCTTTCCTCTCCTCCCGAACTCCGTCCTTCTCCACTCCCGACTCAAGCCATTGACCGGAGGGAGGCGGCACCTTTTATGATCACCTGGATGTGCTCCAGGTGCCTCCTGATAATCTTCCGCCGGCACTCCCCAGTGTGGCGGAAGTACCGGCTGCGCACCCAGAAGCACTCCGGGTGTCCATGGTTGTCTTCCCCCCAACACTTCCAGGTGTGGCAGAAGTGCTGAGGATCAGGGCTCTCCAGGCATTGGGGTTCCCCCTGGTGGTGATCACGGGCCCCTATAGGGTTCAGCTTCCAAGCTCAGTTCCAGTGGTTCCCAAAGCCACCAGAGCGGTCGCCCCCTCGTGGTCTGGAGGAGGCGTAAGCTGGTCTGGAGGAGGCATGTGGCTGGGGGGTACCACCCCCAGCCACACGCCACATGGCTTACAACTGACATGTCTTTTACAACTCTACCATTACTCCCTCCTTTCTTTCAGCTTTCAGAACATAAACTCTCACTTGCTCTTTACCACAAGCCAACCTGTCATCCCCGGCAGACTAAAAACTCTCCTCCTTTTCCACAGATGCTCAAACTCTCACACCTCCTTATCAATGAAGTAGACAACATTATTCCTAATGGCCAGCAGGCGAGAGCACTTACTGATCCGATGGGGGCCAGCTTCTTACAGTGTTCATTTGGCAACACAATACATACTCCTGTATCTCTCCCATCTTGCTGTTCTTTACACTGTCAAAGAGGCATGTGCCAATCAAAAAAGAAAGCATTTACATTTTCAAATTACATTCACTAACAATTAAGGTAAAAAATCAGTTAACTTATATGCACACAGATCTCCCCATTTTGGCAGAATTATTCAAGAAATGTGATGAAAAACTGAAATGCGTTTCAGGATACTGCACTACATTTTACGCCACCTGATGTTACCGCATTTTCATTTGATTGGAAATTCAAAGGCCTTTTATGCCAATGTAAATCTAATTGCTTATGAGCTCTTTGATTAAGAAGCTTTACATCTGAATAAACAAAATATTAATGCAGTTGCCATACATTTAATTTTAAAAGTTCCTGGACACGCACCTTAATCTAGAATTAAATGATAAGCCAAGAATAACTGCCCATTAATATAACATATAACCCACCAAAGCAGACTAAAGAACAACACAAATAATTTACATTAAATAAACACTTTTTAAATTCAACAAAATCAGTGATCACCACACATATATACTGTATAGTTCACTTACCTGTGATAAATTCCTTGCTAATGAACTCAGTGCCACAAGCCACCTGTGGGAGTAGATGCTGTGCTAATAGTTCAAGATAAAGGCTGAGGTCTTTATATTGTCATAAGTACAGTATACAGCGAAATTCTTATTTGCGTAATGCTCCTTGCAGACACAACAATCAACATAAAACACCAGGCTTAAAAAACAGCTCAAACTTAAATCTAATTTAATAATCCATCCATCCATCCAACCCGCTGAATCCGAACACAGGGTCACGGGGGTCTGCTGGAGCCAATCCCAGGGCACATGGCAGGAACCAAACCCGGGCAGGGTGCCAACCCACCACAGGACACACACATACACACCCAGCACACACTAGGGCCAATTTAGAATCGCCAATCCACCTAACCTGCATGTCTTTGGACTGTGGGAGGAAACCAGAGCGCCCGGAGGAAACCCACGCAGGGAGGACCCAGGAAGTGAACCCAGGTCTCCCAACTGCAAGGCAGCAGCGCTATCCACTGTGCCACCATGTCGCCCTAATTTAATAATAATCACAGTAAATAACACTAAACATAAAATTACATATGGTTCTACCCCCAATCAGCTTGTGGCACTTAACTCACTCAATCAGTGGATTTGTGGTTCGGGACCAACTGGGACCAAGGCATGTAATGAGAGGACTCTTGCTTTCTATTCACAAAAAACTGTATGAAATATCTTCTGAGAATCAAAGAGAAAAAACTCTTATCTTTGAAATTCTTAAGTAAAGCATTATTTTAAAATCTGTTGTTAAAAAAGAAAACCTGTAATTGAGAACAAAACAACTGAAAAAGTGCAATGAGGACTATAAGAAAATTTTGAAAGAATGCACAGTCATAACATATGCTAAGTTATTTTCATTTGTTTAAGTCAGTTGTGTTCTAATTTTTATTTCCAAATAAATGGAATTCAATGAACAAAATCAGCTTTGGTTCTTATCTCTTTTGTAAGGGTATTTGTGCAAGTCTATATCGCTATGCCCAGTGATACAACAACAACAACAACAACATTTAATTATATAGCACATTTTCATACAAAAAAGTAGCTCAAAGTGATGAAGTGGTGTCTCATCCAGGGCTGTTTTCGGACTTGTTCCCAGTGGTTCCAGGATAAGTTCTGACAACCCACTGGATTAAGGAGGTTTAAGGATGTTAAGTTATGCTTCTGCTGCTATGTGCTGTAGACAGAAAGAGAACTACAAGATTATCATAACTGGTAAATTTGGGGAAACAAATTACAACATCCTTCTTGACTGCAAGAAATAGTGCATTGGGAAAAGTCAGCCCATCTTTTGACACATCTACTAAGAGGGAAAAAAAACAAGGTGGTGTCTAAAAACGAGAACGTGTTTCCTAAAGGAAGGATGGTCCTTCTTTGCCTCATGAGTACTTTTTTAGATCTCGTCAAACACTGCAGACATTGTAGCGGTTTGCACTGCTGCCTCACACCTCCAAGACACAAGGTTTGAATTCCACACCTGATTGCTGTTTCTGTGAAGTTTGCATGTTCTGTGTGGGTTGTCATCCAAGTACCCAGTTTATCTCCCACATTCCTTAAAGTTAAGGTGAAGCTGATTGGGGATGTGTAAGCGAGTATGTAAGTGTATGATTGTGTCGAGTGAAAGGCTGGCACCCTGTACAGACTCAGTTAATGCTTTGTGTTAACTGCTGCAAGGATCACCTCCAGAACCTGATGAATCAGAATTGGACAGAGTGGTGTTGAAAACAGATGGATGGTGTTTGCGCTTCAGTTCCAGTACTGAAAAGGTTGATGTATTAAAAAGAATGTTAATGATGTAACTAATGAGCTCCTTGCAGTAAATGGAAGACAGGAGAAAAACAAGAATTGCCTCTTGATTAATACTGTTTTATGCGATATCTATAAATTAAAAATGTTAAAGAGTTGTGATAAGCTTATAATGCCTGCAGTAATTATCTCCAGCCCTTATATAATAATTTTGGCCATTTGAAAAGTAAACATTATTCATACACATAATAGTAAAACATCGGCGGTTTTCCAAGCTAGTGTGCAGCCCTCCATAAAGAATTTTTTTAAGACTTTTGAAGTAATCATTAGGGAAGGGTGAATGTAAATCTCCAGATAATTAGCAATTCCCTCTAACATGCATTAAGCCAAGTGCTGTTAATTGAAGCGTAAAGAAATCTGGTAAGACACTTGCCAAGTGTAATACAAAACCACCTGTCACAGTTGCTATCAATGCACAATACTCCCCTCTGAGCGAGCGAGCACTTCAAAGAGACTGGAACTGGGCACTCTTGGCCAAAAGAGTCATTGTAACTTTCGTTTGCTCGCAACTTTTGGTTGGTGGATGAATATTGTATATGTGAAAGCTGTGTAAATTAAAGACAAATATTTCTTCTATGTAGAAAGTGCTGCTTGGTAATTAAATTAATGAAGGCAGGCCCATATTGCTTCTTTTGGCTTTTTTGCATTTTAATCACTAACAGCTGCATGTTTAATTGCTCACAGTTGTACAGTACTGAGAACAGAGGGTTAACCGTTTTATACTAAAGGCACTTTCACAATGAAGCTTATATTCAGTCTGATGCAAAAGGGAAGCTCTTCGCCAGCCCTCATGGTGAAACTGCTCCAAACGGATTTGACACTCGTGAAGAAATTTGGAAAGCAATTCAAAAAGCAAGTTACACATTCCCTTTTTAAATTCAATGAGTCTTCCCATCATTCCCGCCTCAGTCGCTGTCTTGGCATTAGTGATATGAGGGAGAAGGCAGCCTCTAAGTCCACTGGGGCATGTCTCATGACGACATCTGACACATTAATCTCCAGGTCCAGACTTTGTTGTTTTTGGAGATATTTTTTTTTTATATTAATATATTAACAGCTTTTAAATCAAATACCGCATAGAAGCATCTTTTAAGCTTTATTCCCTTTCCGGGAGTAACAAGGTGCCCAAATAACTGGCATTATATTGATACTTGCCATATTACCTGTCAAAGACAGGTAATAAAATAAATAAATAAATTATAAAAAATGTGATATTTCTAACTCCACAAGTACATTCAGAACCTTCCTTTGGTATCCTTGTGTGTCTGAACCTCTCTTAAGTGACACTCCCTCTTTCGAGTGTGCTCCCGTCAAGTCTGCTTCGAGGCATTTGGCTCATCTTCTGTTCCCTTTTATAATTCCACTCTTTGAAGATCACACTCAGCGTGCCTCCAGTGCCTTTACTATTCCTTGTGTGTCTCACACCAAAGACAAACTGACCAATCAGATTGCTCCAAGTGACCGGACACACACAGAGACCATAGCATTTTATTATATAGGAGATTGTTTCCCCACTTTCTACGAATATGCAAAGGCAATGCTTGTAGAATAGTTCAAAAGGATAACAGACAGTTTAATTCAGTTCATTTCCCTGTCATTTAATTTCACTGAATCAATGTATTAGTTTGCCTGTACAGCTTGCACTTGCTTATAACTACACTCTTAACAATAATGGTTCTTTAATGACATTTTTTGGTTCTTTACTGGGTTATGTGGTTCCTCATAGAGCCATTGCTTTAAAAAAGCACAGTTTAATTCTGGGAGGGTTATTTGCATATAAAGTTGGTTCTTTGTGCTTTGAAAATCTTCCTAATATGTGGAAAAAATCTTTAATGTGTGGTAGGCTACCTAGCAAGACACTAACAAATTAAGAAAACCTGGATTTATGCCTGTGTTATTTAATGCAGCAAGTGTTCTTTTAAAATCATGAGCCATTGGTATTTCACAAATCTGTTACTATCTTTCAGTTATTTACTGGATGAAGCCTGTTATGGATCTAAATAAATAAAGGATTGACCCCGGAACCTTCATGTGGATCGGTCTTTTGGGAACTAAAAATGGTTCCCCTATGGCATTGCTCTGATGAATAATTATAAAAATATCCAATCAGACCTCGATAGAAGAAAGTTAATTTTAAAAAATATGTGTTCTGGTTGGTTGATATGGGTGATGTACAATCTGAATAGCTGTCTAATAGGTCAGTTTTGTAATATATGTTTTTGGAATATCTCTATCTATATAAAATCCAACATCTGTCTGTCTGTATGTCAGTCCGCTTTTCACGAGAGAACTACTTAACGGATTTAGATTGGGATTTTACTCTATAATTTGCTTGAACATTGTGCTAAGTATCATAGTTCGATTGCAGGAGTGATTTATTCATGCTAATCTGAAACAGAGGCTGTGAGCCGAGGGGGAGGTGCAAGCATGACATCAGGACTGGGTAGCCAGGCGCAGCCCTCCTCATTCACACGCCAGCCTCCTTTCGAATCGGTGTACCTTTCATATGTTTTGGAGTGTACCTTGCCTCCACTTAGCTAGCAATACCTGTTTGTTTATTGATTTTTAAACTTTGTCCTGTTTATCTACTATGTGGGCAGAGCCGCTGGGGACAGCTAGTATATATATTTATATATATATATCTTCTTTCTTCTTCTTCTTCTTTCGGCTGCTCCCATTAGGGGTTGCCACAGCGGATCATCCATCCATCCATTTTCCAACCCGCTGAATCCGAACACAGGGTCATGGGGGTCTGCTGGAGCCAGTCCCAGCCAACACAGGGCACAAGGCAGGAAACAATCCTGGGCAGGGTGCCAACCCACCGCAGGACACACACAAACACACCCACACACCAAGCACACACTAGGGCCAATTTAGAATCGCCAATCCACCTAACCTGCATGTCTTTGGACTGTGGGAGGAAACCGGAGCGCCCGGAGGAAACCCACGCAGACACGGGGAGAACATGCAAACTCCACGCAGGGAGGACCCGGGAAGCGAACCCAGGTCCCCAGGTCTCCCAACTGCGAGGCAGCAGCGCTACCCACAGCGGATCATCTCCTCCATATCTTTCTGTCCTCTGCATCTTGCTCTGTTACACCCATCACCTGCATGTCCTCTCTCACCACATCCATAAACCTTCACTGAGGCCTTCCTCTTTTCCTCTTCCCTGGCAGCTCTATCCTTAGCATCCTTCTCCCAGCATCTCTCCTCTGCACATGTCCAAACTAATGCAATCTCGCCTCTCTGACTTTGTCTCCCAACCGTCCAACTTGAGCTGACCCTCTAATGTACTCATTTCTAATCCTATCCATCCTCGTCACACCCAGTGCAAATCTTAGCATCTTTAACTCTCCTACCTCCAGCTCTGTCTCCTGCTTTCTGGTCAGTGCCACCATCTCCAACCCATATAACATAGCTGGTCTCACTACCGTCCTGTAGACCTTCCCTTTCACTCTTGCTGATACCCGTCTGTCACAAATTACTCCTGACACTCTTCTTCACCCATTCGACCCTGTCTGCACTCTCTTTTTCACCTCTCTTCCACAATCCCCATTACTCTGTACTGTTGATCCCAAGTATGTAAACTCATCCACCTGTACTCCCTGCATCCTCACCATTCCACTGACCTCCCTCTCATTTACACACATGTATTCTGTCTTGTTCCTACTGACCTTCATTCCTCTCTTCTGTACAGCATATCTCCACCTCTCCAGGGTCTCCTCAACCTGCTCCCTACTCTCACTACAGATCACAATGTCATCAGCAAACATCATAGCCCACGTGGACTCCTGTCTAATCTCGTCTGTCAACCAGTCCATCACCACTGCAAATAATAAAGGGCTCAGAGCTGATCCCTGATGTAATCCCACCTCCAACTTTAATGCATCCGTCACTCCTACCGCAGACCTCACCACTGTCACACTTCCCTCGTACATATCCTGTACAACTCTTACGTACTTCTCTGCCACTCCCAACTTCCTCATACAATACCACAGCTCCTCTTGAGGCACCCTGTCATATGCTTTCTCCAGATCCACAAAGACGCAATGCAACTCCCTCTGGCCTTCTCTAAACTTCTCCATCAACATCCTCAGAGCAAACATTGCATCTGTGGTGCTCTTTCTTGGCATGAAACCATACTGCTGCTCACTAATTATTACCTCACTTCTTAACCTAGCTTCCACTACTCTTTCCCATAACTTCATGCTGTGGTTCATCAATTTTATTCCCCCATAGTTACTGCAGTCCTGCACATCCCCCTTATTCTTAAATATTGGCACCAGTACACTTCTTCTCCACTCTTCAGGCATCCTCTCACTTTCCAAGATTCCATTAAACAATCTGGTTAAAAACTCCACTGCCATCTCTCCAAAACACCTCCATGCTTCCATAGGTATGTCATCTGGATCAACGGCCTTTCCATTTTTCATCATTTTTATAGCTGTCCTTACTTCCTCCTTGCTAATCCGTTGCACTTCCTGATTCACTATCTCCACATCATCCAAACTCTTCTCTCTCTCGTTCTCTTCATTCATCAGCCTCTCAAAGCACTGTTTCCATCTGCTCAACACACTCTCCTCGCTTCTGAGTACGTTTCCTTCTTTATCCTTTATCACCATAACCTGCTGCACATCTTTCCCAGCTCGGTCCCTCTGTCTAGCTAATCGGTACAGGTCCTTTTCTCTCTCCTTAGTGTCCAACCTCTCATACAACTCATCATACGCCTTTTCTTTACCCTTCGCCACCTCTCTCTTCACCTTGCGCCTTATCTCCTTGTATTCTTGTCTACTTATATATATATATCTGACAGACAATCATTGAAAACAGAAGCCCAGTGGTGCAACAAAGAATAAAAATTAAAAAAAGAAAATATAAGCAAAAGATGTCATTTTGGTGAAAGCTATACCTGACATTTGCAAAAAATAAGTCAAAATTATAATTTGAACAAACAATTTAACCAAGCTGTAAACAGTGCTGTTGAGACTAATGAGAGTGACTTAACAGACAGTTAGGGAAGGACTAATAAGAACTGCATCTAGCAGCAATGTGCGGTGCAGTTCTGTGGCATTCCATAACACCGACATAGACAAGAGCAACAATGTGGAGGACAATGAGGCCACTGCAGTAAACAGAACAAACAACACCAACCTAAATGAACCATCTTTTTTTATGAGGTGTCAATGTACAGATACAAAACCTTCAGTTACAAATCATGTTTTAGCAATAAAGTGGCATACGCATTTTAAAAATGTTTAATTGATGTTTGTTGTTTCTGCTATCAGAAGAAAGCTGAATTTAGATGTGATATTTTATTCCCTAATTTGTTTATGGCTCTTCCTGCTGCACTGAAAAACATGAAAAATTCAATGACAGTACAGAACATACTGTAGTACACCACAGAAATAACTAAACCAAGCAATGTCAATGTACAATAGCAACATATATCATTAAATATGTAACAGTAGTCTTTTTTACCTGGCGTCAACATATATCTTATATTTGGATTACTTCCAGACATAATTTGGATGGGTTTAAAATATCCAGTTTCTATGCTTTAAAAATAAAATGTGGAAAATCTAAAACAGTTGAATACTCTCTAGCTTCACAATCGATTATAATTCTAACTTAAATTACTTATTTCAGGTAATGAAAATAGCAGTTTCGAGATAAAAAAGACAGAAGTTTCAAGGTATTGTTGTTATACTCACTGATCATAGCGCTAGAGTGGGTTGAAATGTTGCCTTTTGATTTGCATTAGCAAGTAAGAACTTCACTGTACTTGGTACATGTTGACAATACTGACCATATGAACCTATACATGTGGAATTTCAGTCTGTTTCCAGTGTCCATGTTGAGTCCAGACAGAGATCCCCACATAAAAGTCAAATTATCTTCCATTTATATGGTTCTTGCATGTTGATAGAAAGTATATTTTCATTTGCTCTTCTATTAACTGTGGTTGTCTTCCATTTTTGGGTGGTTTGATTACAGTTTGATCACAAGTGCATTTACACCTGGTTTTTAATGCTTTTAGGTGCTGTCACAATCTGATCCCCAAAGCCGCATGTAAATGGCAGGTGTTAAGAAGGCCAGTATTAAAATTAAAAATAACAAACATCAGGTAAAACAATCTACAAAACACAGTAATCTCATACAGGGTTGTTTTCCATTTTACACACAATGCACATGCCCAACAACACTAAATTAAATTTTGATTGTTTAAAAATGGGATGTTATGTAATGTTAGGTGTAAATGTACAACAAGATAGAACAAGTAACAACCACATAATATAAGTAACCGACCTAAAAAATAGTTAGCAGCATTGATTTGTCAGGTAGTGCAAACCAATTACTGGTGTAGATGTGCCTAAAAAATTTAAAGACTGCAATCGGAGCAATATGCTAATTAACACAGAAGGAGAAGAAAACACCTCAACAAGTGAGTCTGCAAGTGGACAGGGAATGGACTGGAAATGAGGGGGGTCTACTTGAAGATGACCAGTGCCTGTGTGTGACCACTGCAGTGCTGGCTTCACTTGCTACAGCTCAAGATGAGAAGAACATAGAAACAGGAGATTCACTGGCAGTGCTTTATTGTCTTCTGTAATGTTAGAATATGCTCAGTTAAAACTAAACGTGATATCAATGTAGTGGTACCACACGTTGGAAAAAAGACATTAAAATTGACATAAAATAACAAAAACAGTTTATTTTTGAGGTTGGCAGTGCGGTTAGCATAGTCATGCCTGGAGAAAGATCCATAGCTACAATGAGCATACTTCTCATAGACAGGAACAAAATGAAAAAAATACTTTGTTACATCTATAGTAGTCACATGACTTCTTTCAGTACCGCCTGAAGCCAGTTTGGAGTCCTAGCATTGGTGGATGGAGGTTGCCTCTCATTGTCCATAGCAGGTAGTTGGTATTATTAGACTTTCATGACCCATGGTCCCCCTCGCCATTAGAAGCCTGTACCCCTACAGTAGCACAAATGCAGCCCCTTTGTGTATATACCACAGCCTTTAAGGAGCATGCACACTTTTAGATAGATAGATAGATAGATAGATAGATAGATAGATAGATAGATAGATAGATAGATAGATAGATAGATAGATAGATAGATAGATAGATAGATAGATAGATAGATAGATAGATAGATAGATAGATAGATACTTTATTAATCCCAATGGGAAATTCACATAATTGGCAGCCAGTGGGTAACAGAGCCAACTCAATAACAACAGAGTTTGACACCAGGGGGGATTCCCCCTTAGTGCCTGGACCACGTGTCCATTATATTTCATAAATGACACCTCTCAGCTGATGGCGCCCCTTTGTTAGCCACCTGTATCACTTAATGGATTGACTGGCTCTGATTTATTTAAACATTTCAGAGATAAGGAGAGTCTGATATGATGTTGATATAAAATTTTAGATTTTTTTTTTAGTCACTTCCTGTTCGTTGTGAACATTATTGGAGATCTGAAGCTTACTTAACTAAATTTTGACATTATATATGTTGAATTAGAAAAGCAGACAATGCTGTTTTCCCAAGTTAGTTTTGTAATTATTTCATTATTAACGGTAATTCAGCTTGCATCTTTTACTTGCTTTTACCTTGTTTTTGATATTTTACAGCATATTCTATTGACAGGATCAGGATTGACAGTATGAAGGTAAGTCAATAATTTTGATAATTTTGTTTCTGAATCAATTCCATTTTTTATT
Organism: Erpetoichthys calabaricus; assembly: GCF_900747795.2. Taxonomy (NCBI): domain Eukaryota; kingdom Metazoa; phylum Chordata; class Cladistia; order Polypteriformes; family Polypteridae; genus Erpetoichthys; species Erpetoichthys calabaricus. The sequence goes on along the minus strand of NC_041397.2, from coordinate 99,802,033 downwards.
ATATATTTTGTGGACTCGGTATTTTCATTTCCTGTATTAGCCTTTTTGCACATCAGAGTCCTGGAGAAGGTGTTAGCATATTTCACACAAAATGTAAGATTCAAACCTGGATAGGAGTTCACCTCATCTTAGGAAACAATAACACAGAAACCATCACTGGGCCCAGCATTACAGTCACCATTTAACCTCCAGTAGTGAGAGGAACCCAGACCAAACCCATGCATGTGCTGGCAGAATGCAGAAACTACTCATCTTTATATTTGTTATTTCCTGATACTCTGTATATCCAGTTCATTATAATAACTATTCATGGTGGCTCTAAAATCTGTACTAACCCCTACTCTCTCTTCTGTTTCCTTTTCCGGTGTCCTTTTGGTGGTGACTTGCGCCACCACCATCTACTCAAAGCACTGTGATGTTCCAACATTGATGGATTAAAAGCCAGAGGTCTGCATGACCATCATCATCAAGTCCTTCCGTTAGAACCCTAAATACAAAGAGGACTATTTAATTTATGTTAGGTAGAATGCCCAGAGGGGACTGGGTGGTCTTGTGGCCTGGAACCCCTGCAGATTTTATTTTTTTCTCCAGCCGTCTGGAGTTTTTTTTTGTTTTTTCTGTCCCCCCTGGCCATCAGACCTTACTCTTTTTCTATGTTAACTAATGTTGTCTTATTTTAATTTCTTATTTTGTCTTTTATTTTTCTTTTCTTCATTATGTAAAGCACTTTGAGCTACTTTTTTGTATGAAAATGTGCTATATAAATAAATGTTGTTGTTGTTGTTAAACACTGCACCACCTTGTCTTTTTCCCACAAGTTATTTTGAAATATTTAAAAAAAAAAGGTTATATAACCTGTGACAAGAAGAGATCCGAGACATTGTAACGGTTTGGGACAGCCACCTGTATAATGTGTTCCAGGCTGCAAAAAGTGAAAAGATTGGTATCAAGTAAAGTTTACAAGACAGAGTCCAAAACAGAACTGAATTCCAGAGGAAGGGAGTGAGGCTTTATAGGAAGTCTGGGGGAAGTGATGTTGTCCTCGGGGATGGGACTAGAAGTGATGTTATCCTCGGGCCCAGGGCCGGAAGTGATGTTATCCTCGGGACTGGGACAGGAAGTGGCGTGTCCCAAGTCGAGGCAGTGGTTCCTGGTGGGATTTCCCGGGAAAGGTCTTCAGGGAACTTAGAAAGAGCATTAGTGCACCGCGCCACCCCCTGAGCAGATGTGTTACCATTATTCTCCAAGCCCTTCAGCTGACTCCTATTCACACGTGTGTAACAAACCTTACAACTATAAATAAGCCCAAATTCATTATTTCTATGAAAAGATAAATAATTCTGACACAGCCCCAACTATCTGGTTACCCTGTACTCGGTGCACCAGAATAAGAATTTCTATATTACCTAACATGCAGTCAAAAACTGTGCTGTGACTATAAAAAGGAGGCTTGTCAATGTGATTTCAAGAATAACCACCACAAAGTAAGACCCCATGGCTGCTAGTGGTACTGGAAGGAGACTGGGTTGGTACTTCAGATCTCATAAACTAGTTGGCATCTGATCAAAACTGAGCACAGTGGCCTCTTAATGAACAGAAACAGATGTCTTTTTGCTGAAGGCAGCAGGAGGTCTAAAAAATTACTGCTCCCTTCTTTAAGGTACATAAAGAGTTTAGTTATTGTATCAGTGTCAGGATAGCTAAAGAAGTACAAAAACATTATCCTTATTAACAACAGTGTCGGCTTGTACTATAGTTTCTATTCAGCACTTACACAAATATTTGTCACAAAAGATTTTACCCTTCATTAATTTAGAGTACAAGCGCTGACTTTGATCCTGAAGCACATAGTTATTTAAATCGGAGAACACAGCAGGAAGCATTGCTCCAGGTAAGCTCATTATTTTACAGATTCCATACCTATCATAGTAGTTAATGTTATTTAAGTAAGTTATTCATCTATTAGGAGTGTTTTTATCCTTTTGCTTGAATGATCATAATCATGTAGCTCACTTGTGTTGACATCAACTGTGTGTATTAAATAATAGCAGGACTCATTTGCAAATTCACCAATTAAGTACAATAAATGTAGATTGTGCACTGTGCCTGTTTGACTGCATCTGGTAAAAAGAAAAATAAATAAAAAGGGGGCCAAGAAGAACTTTCATCAGATGTCTAAGTAAAGGAGCACAGTGTACAACTTGCACCAACATTTCATGCTATTATTTCAGTTTAAGTGTTTTGACTTTGATTTATTTATTTTATTTATTTGGCCAAACTGACTTACCCAGTTGTTCAAAGGCCAATCCCAGCAGCAGGAGGGAACAGCTTACATGTTTCACTTTATTTTCATTTGTTGCCTCCCACAATCCATAAACATCCTGACACATTTTATTATCCCCTGGATATATCTGTACACCCAACTAAAGATGGGGCTCCTTATTCAGGGAGAGATTCTGTACTTGGAATAACCACTGGATGGGGTTAAGACAATCATTTATGTAATTTCAACTAACCCCATGAAGAGATAGCATTGGGGCATCTCACTATTGTACAGAGCAATCCTTACTGATTCACTTTACCTGCTTGCATGTTGGTTATAACACTATGCAGCTCTGCGCTATTCTTTGAAATGGTGCCCTATACAAAAAATAACATCAGATTTTAAAGCTTAAAAATTGACTGATGATTTTTTGTACAGAAAGCATTAATGACATAACATTTGATTTACTACTTTTAAACATTTAACCAATGGCAAATTTAAATGAGGTGACTAAGCAAATAGAGCATGAGATTGCATCTTAGGTTTCCAGTGTGAATTGGAAGGGGGAGGCTTTTAGTCGGACCTTACCTAGAAATATGACTTTAAGTCTCAGAGGGAGTTAAGCAGATATAATGCTTGAGCCGCAGCAGGTGGATCCACTCTGACTGTGTAGAATAGATGTGACATTGATGAAAAGTCTTTCAGTACAATACTCCGACCTGTCTTGAAACAAAGCAGAATCAAGAATGATAAAGCCATTAAACAAAAAAGACAGCTTACTTACGCAATACATCTTGCGTGCCGTCTCTATGTATTATAAAGCTTAGAGGATACAGACACAAATGCTTGAAAAAAATCCAATAAAAAAATAGCAGCTTTGACTATCTCTGCTCTTGGGAAGCTATAACATTTACAGTTTGATTCTCCTGAACTCTAATTCATTAAATAATTAATTTTATTTATGATTTGTCTGAATGTCATTTTCTAAATTGTGCATACGGATACTTGTATATGATAAAGCAAGTGAAATCTCGAAAGAGTTGCTCAGTGAAGATATAACAGGACAGCTTCACATTGTCCGATAAGCTGCAGTACAAGAGCAGAATGAAAAGGGACATTTCTTATAATTGAAGAATGTACAACATATGCATGAAAGTAGCCATTCCCTCTGGTACATCATTCACATCACTCACAGATCAGATTTATGTTTGTTAATCAAAGCAATTCAGTGGAAGCAGATCTGCAGTATGAGAGTAACACACTCAATGTCTGAAAGCTTCTGAAGGAAAACCTCAAATGTGCAAAAATCACAGTTACTAGTTATTCCAGCAGCCAGTGGTCTGTCCCATTAACTACAGAATATCAGAAGTATTTGATCTTACACCTCAAATCAAGAAGTTAACGATAGCATAATCAGCTTAGATAGATAACTCAAAGATGTTTAAAACATCAAAAAACAGCATACCTTCTGGGGACTCCCTTGTTCTGCTGGAATACTTCAATGCTCACGTGGGCAATGACAGTGAGACCTGGAAGGGCATGATTGGGAGGCAATCCCTGAACCCGCTGGTGGACACCAGCGGAGAGGGATACTGTCAAGCTGAAGAAGGAGTCCTATAGGACCCTTTTGTCCTGTGGGACTCTGGAGGCAGCTAATAGGTACCGGCAGGCCAAGCGGAATGCGGCTTTGGTGGTTGCTGAGGCAAAAACTCGGGCGTGGGAGGAGTTTGGGGAGGCCATGGAGAACGACTTTCGGACGGCTTAGAGGAGTTCAGGTCCACTGTCCAGCATCTCAGGAGGGAGAAGCAGTGCAGTGTCAACACTGTATATGGTGGGGATGGTGCACTGCTCACCTCGACTCGGGACGTTGTGGGTCAGTGGGGGGAGTACTTTGAAGACCTCCTCAATCCCACTAACTAGCCTTCCAATGAGGAAGCAGAGCCTGGAGACTCGGAGGTGGGCTCCCCCATCTCTGGGACTGAGGTCACCGAGGTGGTCAAAAATCTCCTTGGTGGCAGGGCCCCGGGGGTGGATGAGATACGCCCGGAGTTCCTCAAGGCTCTGGATGTTGTAGGACTGTCTTGGTTGACATGCCTCTGCAACATCGCATGGACATCAGGGACAGTGCCTCTGGATTGGCAGACTGGGGTGGTGGTCCCCCTCTTTAAGAAGGGGGACCGGAGGGTGTGTTCCAACTACAGAGGGATCACACTCCTCAGCCTCCCTGGAAAAGTCTATTCGGGGGTCCTGGAGAGGAGGGTCCATCAGATAGTTGAACCTCAGATTCAGGAGGAACAGTGTGGTTTTCGTCCTGGTCGCGGAACAGTGGACCAGCTCTACACCTTTAGCAGGGTCCTGGAGGGTGCATGGGAGTTTGCCCAACCAGTCTACATGTGTTTTGTGGACTTGAAAAAGGCGTTCGACCATGTCCCTCAGGGAATCCTGAGGGGGGTACACGAGAGTATGGGGTACCGGACCCCCTGATAAGGGCAGTTTTGGTCCCTGTATGATCAGTGTCAGAGCTTGGTCCGCATTGCCGGCAGTAAGTCGAACCCATTTCCAGTGAGAGTTGGACTCCGCCAGGGCTGCCCTTCGTTATCGATTCTGTTCAGAATTTCGAGGCGCAGCCAGGGCGTTGAGGGGGTCCAGTTTGGTGGACTCAGGATTGGGTCACTGCTTTTTGCAGATGATGTTGTCCTGTTTGCTTTGTCAGGCCATGATCCTCAGCTCTCTCTGGATCGGTTCACAGCTGAGTGTGAAGCAGCTGAGATGGGAATCAGCACCTCCAAATCCGAGACCATGGTCCTCAGCCGAAAAAGGGTGGAATGCCATCTTAGGGTTGGGAGCGAGATCCTGTCCCAAGTGGAGGAGTTCAAGTATCTCAGGATCTTGTTCACGAGTGAGGGAAGAATGGAGCATGAGATCGACAGGCGGATCGATCTGTCGTGGTGAAAACAGGAGCTGAGCCGCAAGGCAAAGCTCTCAATTTACCAGTCGATCTATGTTCCTACCCTCACTTATGGTCATGAGCTATGGGTAGTGACCGAAAGAACAAGATCGCGAATACAAGTGGCTGAAATGAGTTTCCTCTGCAGGGTGTCTGGGCTTTCCCTTAAAGAGAGAGTGAGAAGCTTAGTCATCTGGTAGGGACTCAGAGTAGAGACGCTGCTCCTCTGCATCGAGAGGAGTCAGATGAGGTGGCTCGGGCATCTGATCAGGATGCTTCCTGGACACCTCCCTGGTGAGGTGTTCCGGGCACGTCTAACCGGGAGGAGGCCCCGGAGAAGATCCAGGACACGCTGGAGGGACTATGTCTCTTGGCTGGCCTGGGAACGCCTTGGGATTCTCCTGGAAGAGCTAGAAGAAATGGCCAGGGAGAGGGAAGTCTGGGTATCTCTGCTCAAGCTGCTGCCCCCGCGACCCGATCTCGGATAAGCGGAAGAGGATGGATGGATGGATGTTTAAAAATGACAAGTTATTGTGATAATTTCCTTCCATTGCTGCCACCACTGTTCTTACAGTATCATTTGTACCATTGCAGTGAATGCCAGCTGCCTCATGATCCTTTTTTAACTCAGTTAGTGGTAGAATCTGTGGCTAACCATGTCACCACCTAACATCATATGCCACCTGTTTCATTTACCATTTGTGAAATATGTTTGTCAGTAGATGGTGTCACAAGAACAACAAACAAACATCAAAAAGGTTTGGGGCAGCCATATAATATGCCTTGGCTGCAAAAAGGTATTGTGAGTTGTTCAAGACTGAATCCAAAACAGAACTGTCGCATATAGACAAAATGGTGGCTTTAAAGGCCAGTGGAGGAAGTGATGTCATTGGGGGCCGGAAGTGGAAGTAACATCATCAGAGGCAGGACCGGAAAGTGGTGTCATCAGAAGTCCCAGAACCAGAAGTGACGTCATCAAATGCGCCGGAACCCTGTGGGATTTCCCGAGAATGGTCTGCAAGGGATTGATAAAGACAGTTAGTGCACCCCGCCACCCCCTGGTCACACGTGGAATTGCCATTATTCAGGCCCTTTAGTTGACTCCTACTTGCACGTGTGTGACAATGGGAACAGAGAATCTTCATTAACTTGTTCATACTCTGAGGTTGCTTTGACTTTGGTCTTTGTCTTCATATAATGTCATATAATGTATGTTGGTTAATAGAGGGAAACCAGTGTAGAGAATAACAACCTTAAAGTGCCTGAATGTTCTACATAACATGGACACAAGTTTAAAAAAGCAGGAACATGGACTACAGTCTGTTAGTACTCTTGAGAATCTGGCTACACAGAGTCACATACGAAACCCATGTGATCACCAAACTAAAATTAGACAATAACATTTTTCTTTTATAATTGTTAACTATATATGAGAAGACCATGTGTACATCCTTAAACATCACTGACCTCAAAATGATATAAATCCTATGGGTAACGTTATGTTCTGGGTACCATAGCATTTAAAAGGACAATGTTACTATAATAATTTTAACATTCAATAATGCAGCTGACAACAGGGGATGCAAAGAAGGTCCTTCTTGTTTACTGGATTACCTCATAGTGCACACAACTATGTTAAGAAGCACACAAACACATCTTTATACAGTGGACTAACAGAACAAATTATGTCAGACACATCATATTTCAAAAGCATTATTGTATTCACAACACATTTGAAAATAGTATTTACTTCAGATAATAAATTACACTTTAGAAATTGGGCTTTAAGTGCTGGAAACAGGGCGTACAAGTTTACAGGTTTATAGAGTCCTTATTGTCACGTGTACATAATACAGTGAAATTCTTGGTTGCATGTGCTAATCAACATGCAACACATCGGCACTCTCTGGTGCCATGATTAGCGAGTATAATACATCTGTTAGTCATTTATTGCTATGTAATACAAAGTGTTAGTTAAGCTGTTGTTATGTAGCCATACACAACTAATAGGTGCATTAAATTATTCATCAAGGCCTCTGGTTCTTTATAAGCTTATCTAAAAGCAAATTAGCTGTTTGTTAAAGCCTGCTTACTAAGCAGTAACTGACCAATGATATATCTCGTTTTATGAATACTGCACTGTTAATTTTTTTAGAAGATGGTTAATGCTACTTATGTAAATGCTACACTCTGGAAAAATACAAAACTTATAGTATCTTGTAAGTAAATGCTAAGTGTCACACGGTGGGAACCGAGCCATCAGTTTTGGGATGTACACGTCCATATCTGCATGTATGACAACATTAGAACAATCTGGACAAGAATAGGCCTTTCAGCCCAATAAAGCTCACCAGTCCTGTCCACTTAATTCCTCCAAAATAACATCAAGTCTAGTTTTAAAGGTCACTGATGCTCCACTGTCTACCAAACTACTTGGTAACTTATTCCATGTGTCTGTGGTTCTCTATGCCACATGGAAAGGTTCCCTGTTTAGGCGTTGCTATTGCATTCCATGTGGGTTTTACAACATTGTTACTTTCAGTGTAAATAAGATGACGGCCAACATGTGGATATTTCTTTCAAGAAAAACCTTTATTAGTAATAGTTAGTTACCTTAACAAGTAGGCCCAGTGTCAGGTTTCATTGGTTTGGACCATCTTTTCAACTTTGACTTTTGTACCTGCTTTGCCCGTTTGATGCATCAATCCTAATTTTGTCTTTCTGGATTTGTCGCCACAACTGAACTGAATTTGTTCCTTCTATTATGAGATCATCTCCTGGTTATTTTTCTCTAAGCTATTCAGAATAATCCTGGGGATAACTACCTCACCCTTAACTCCTTGGTAGTTCTGTTCTAAATTGACACTATTATATGTTTAGAATATCACATCCAGGAACTTCACTGAGTGCACCCCTGACTGAAGAAAAATGTTGTCAGGGAAGGCACGGAAATTCTAAAAAGATAAGCTTTCCAGCTTTAGTTGTTTTTTCTGTCCTCCCTGGCCATTTGACTTTACTTTTATTCTATGTTAATTAGTGTTCCCTTATTTTAATTCTTATTTATTTTCACTTTTTTCTCTTTCTTCATGATGTAAAGCATTTTGAACTACATTATTTGTATGAAAATGTGCTATATAAATAAATGTTGTTGTTGTTGTTGAGTGTGTGTGTTCTTCTGATGAAGGTTCAAATCCTTTCCTTGATTCTACCACATTTTCCTGGTCACAAAATCAGTTAAGTGAGATAGTAGCAGTAGTAGATTTGAGTATGGGCAGCAAAAAATTTTGAGTAGTGATTACAGCCTAAGTTGGTCAGTTCATTAAGGAAAGTAAATGGACAACTAGGGTAATGCGGTCTGTAAAGTCAACATTATGTATGGAGCACGTGCCTCTTAGCTTTCATAAATGGCATGCAAACAGTAATACTAGACTGACTTCTTGCAATGGACACTGAGGGGTGCATTCCCTCCTTCCTAACCCCCCAACCTACTACAGTTTCAAATGGGCTTCAACCTGCACTGGACATTAGGAAGATGAAGGTGTTGTTGGCACAGGATCAGCTAAATTCAACAATTGGAAAAATGTCAACTTATCATAAATATGGTAAATTTTGATTTCTGGAGCATTCTATAGATGATAGAGATAGAAATTGTTATAAACAGCACAAAACCATAGATCCAACCTGGTGGTGACTAATTCTGCAGAGATTTTTTTCTTGGCATTCATTAGCCCTCTTAATACAAATCGAGCATCCTTAAATGTTACAGTGTATCTAAGCATTGCTGCTTATGGCCACGGTCTAACGTTTTGAAAGGAACAGAAACTTCTAGCAGGATAACACACCAAGGCAAGAAGCACGTATGATCTCAAGATGTTTCCATGAACATTAAAATGACTTCCATGAACTCCAATGGCATGTACAGTTCCCAGATCTCAACCCACTACAGCACCTTTGGAATGACGTGGAATAGGAGATTTACATGAATAAAGTCTGCAGGAACGACATGTTTCTATCAAGCTAACAAGAACCAAAGTTCCTAAGAAACATTTTCAGAGTCTTGTTGAATCCATCCCTTCAAACATTCTGTGGGCAAATGGGAATCCCACTTGGTACATTTTAGATGTACCTAATTAAGTGGCCTCTAAGTGAAGGAGCACAAAGTTATAGTTAACAAAACAATAAAAAAATAAACATATTTACAAATCTAGTACAATTAAAGATTCAAATAAAAAGGTTTTGTCCCAGCCTCTACAATCTCTATTATTCTTTTCTACTTACAAGGTCTAAAAGAAGCTTATCCCTGTTATTTTTACACTTTTCTAATTTTTCATCAAATGGAAATCTCTTAGAAGCTTAAAATACAAAACCTAGAAGTAAACAATATTCCCTTTGTTTAAAGGGGCTTGAGTGAGGCACTGGGGAATGGGGTGTTACCGATTTATAATGTCAAATGATAGAGGATTATTAGCTTGGGGAAGTGAAGAGATTCCAGAATGTTCATTACTCCTGTGGTGCATTGACATCTGACTATGATTATGTTTCTTTCATTTTCGCTTGATTTACCCTTTGTTTTTCTGTATAACCTGGACTAAAACAAAACCAAATAAATGTCAATTTGTTATTAATGAGAAGAAATACCATAAATATGTATGTGTTTATTCTCTGAGACCGCACTACTGAAATACAAATTGCCAGACTGAAGACAGGATTCATATGTATTAATATGTACATGAAGAAATCTGAATTTATTTCCCTGCAGATCTTGGAGTCGTCATGTGCCATCATTTAAATTAAGCATTTAAATTAAGTGCTTTGTGTTAATGCTGCCTATGAAAGACACTATAAAAACATAGTTGATTTTCATGTTTTTTCCACTTAGTAAATATATGTGTTTGTTGTAAAAACCCCAATGTGGGATCAGAACGTGGCTTAATGCTACATGTGGATGGTTTATTTTTTCAAGTAGCATAAAGGGTAAAATATACCAAATTAAAATTACAACCCTACTGCATAACTGCATGCCAGCTTCAAGAGATGTAAGCAAGAGTGTTATAGGGATAATCTGAGGATAAAAATACAGTCCTAAGGGTCCAAATAAAATTATCATCATTGTTTGTTTGCTGAATTCTTCTCTTTCAAATGTGGCTGACCTAGGATAGTTGGAATTTGTACTTAAAAGCATCCCATACTTTATATGCCGTATGTAAAGAAATGTTTTTGAATATTCACATGATATTTCTCTGTGTATGTTTTCCTCATTATGCTTTGTGTTTATGATGTGCTTCTTTCTTAATACCAAATATAAGCACAGGTGAATCCACCTGCTAGGCATCTCTGCCTGACACCCCTGTATCAGTGCCTTTGTGCCAGCCGCAGGATCACTAGCCAGGAACCACTCGCATTGATGTTTCACTCCTTTAGTCCAGGAACATCTCAAGGAAGAAGAGCAGTGGTGGGGTCTGTGACAATGCGGGTTTGCTGCATGCTCCTGTCTGCTGTACGGGAGCTTTTAACCCGACATTGTCGGTAATGTTACCGATGAGCGAAGCAGTGAGGCAACAACATAGCAAGGGGATGGTGCAAAAGTGTCAAGTGCTTTTATTTAAAAACAACAACAAAACAAAGTGTCCAAATAAATAAGTGCAGTGCTTCAAAACAGAGTCATTAAATAAATAATCCATTAAAACAAAATGTGGAGGTAAAAATCAATAGAAAAACAATCTTTAAAAACGAGGTTAAAACAACGCTGGAAACAGTACTTTTAAACATTTACAGAGCCCGGTGCTTCTTGTACCCTGGAGTCTCTCCTGCTTCTCCCATCTGGGCCCTGCAGCAGGCGAGTCACTCTCTCAGCAGCTGACCTTCATTACGCTCGACCGGTCTGAAGGCCTAACCGATTCCTGGCTTCGGTCGCGCACTCATCCCAGACCGAGACTTGGTTTCCTTGACGACCAGGACACTCACATCAAGGACTTCACCCACCAAGCCTCCCAACTCCCGCTGCCTTCCCGGGCCTTATGCAGCCAGTCGTCCTTCTGCCGGTCACTCCCGTTCCCTCCTACAATGCTCAGCAGGAGCGACCGCTTCCTTCTGCCCCCACCGAGTGTTGGCCAAACACACTTCTTGGGGCTCACCTTCCAGCTGCCTGTCTGCGAGCCTGCATGCGCTCACTCGTTCTCTGTCTCGCTCGCTTGCTCACACCGGCTCTCTCACCACTCTGCTTCGTGCTCTCCAGCAACCTCCGTCTTTCTTTCTCTTTCTTTTTCCCCCTTCTAGCTGACTCACACTTGTATATATCAAGAGGGCATGGCAGCTGTAGCAAATTAGCAGCCCCAGGAACAATCATGGATGCCGCACTTAGATGAGAAATGCCCACACCGCAAATCGCCCTGAGAACCGCTACAGCCACCACGCCCCCTCGCTAAGCCGTGAGCACAGTGATTATTTATTTTAAAACGGGTCTTTGATGGGAGCTGGGAACCTGCTATACCACAGGGTCCTTCCACCATCCCCTGTAGCCAGCCCTAAGAGCCTTGCTTTCCCCACGCCTTATCCTTTCTTTGGAGCCAAAGCTAGAAGCTCCCTTGTTCTGCCTCCTCCATCACAGCCTTCCACAGCTGTGATCCTAAGAGACTTCAGGAAATGCTGGGTGGATATTCAAGTGTAGCCACTGCACCTGAATTCCATTCAGTAGGTAAAAACTCGCTATCATGCTTGTGAGCACACTGCTACCATCTCTGTGTACTTTTCCTTTATTTGTCAATGGTAGCCTCCATTGCCTCTTCCCAGGGAATAGTCAATTTCACCATAATGACTGTCCTCAAACAGGTAGGCCAGCGCATGATATCTGGCTGTAAGGGGATTGTGGTAATCTCTTGTGGGAATTTCATCTAGTGATCAAGATACGTTCTTACAGTATGTTCCACACGCCTCCAGATGAACCTCAACCCCTTGCCTGACAAACTGGATCAGCCACAGCAATTTTACCAGGCAGGCCCTGTTTGCTTCCAGTCTGCATACCTGCAGAATTTCAGCTATTTTACACAGGACCCTGTTGTGGCACTATCCATACTGGCACCAGGTATGCCTTTCAGCCAGAATATCAGAGTTGGCAGGTCTCCACTGAGCCATACCAGAGGTGCAGGTTCTGTGGACTGGGAAGAGTATTGTATGTGGCCCTGATGATGAAGATCAGCTTCACTTGGGGCATCCACCACATATGGACCCTTAAGTAATGTTCCTGTTGACCAACACCTCCTAGCTTGTCAATTTCCTTGTTGCTGCCCAATCACAGCTCTGATTTTATAACTCTCCCCTTTAATCCTCACAACTTCAGAGATCACAAGATCTTTCCTTTCATTCTTTGTGGCTTTAGACCACATCTTAGGTACTGTCCCTCACTCAAAACCATCCCTTCCTAGCTGGTGTGATCAAATGATTTTTTGTTGATTCTGTCAATTAAAAGTCTGGTCAATTGTCTGCATCACTCTACTTGCATCCTTTGTGAACTTGGACCTTGATGTTTTGAACAGACAGTTCAAGAGAGTCTCTCAGCTCGAACACAATCATCACCTTCTTTGTTTTGTAGACCAGGCTAATGTATTTTAGTGGAAGTGTGTGAAAAGAAAAGAAACTACAAAGCAAGCAAAGAAAAATCGATGCTACCATTACAGTGCCATGTTGAAAAGACATTGAAGACAGCCCAGCCATTTATGAAACTGTTTGTAGGATTTTGAGTCCAACTTCTGAGCTGTTATTGAGATGATGTCACACAACTTCAGGGGGAACATCAAACATTGGTGTAATGTGAACTGGTAACACAAGATCTTGAATTTCCCTGGTAAGGAGCTTTGGTTGATCTTGCTCAGACTGCCCATAGGCTGGGTCGTGACAGAAGCAACCATTTACTTGTCTGACAAGATAGCCATATAAAAACTTCCAAGGATTCACACAGATTGATCTGCCAGAAAAGGGAATTTCTCACCATTGATAGAGAAGGGGATGTTATCATTCCTAAATCCTTTCTGGACTGAGAGACTGTGAGACTTGACTGATTTTATCTTCATCAGGGCCAGTGTTTGAAGTTCCTCAAGCTTATTTATAATCAGGTATAATGCACTGGACTTATAACTGGAAGTGCACATAAAACAAATGAACAATCTGAATTACCTTGAAGAGTTTAGAGTTGGACAAATCTGAGGGTAAGCAGTTATTGTTATCATCCTCCTCCCATTTTCCAATTGCAACGACTACCAAACTTTCTTCTGTTATCTTTCACTGTTCTCTTACAATAGATAGATAGATAGATAGATAAATAGATACATAGATAGATAGATAGATAGATAGATAGATAGATAGATAGATAGATAGATAGATAGATAGATAGATAGATAGATAGATAACACTTTATTTGTCCCAATAGGGACATTTACCTTCACAAATTTCATTACAAATGACAACAACTCACACACATGTTGTGTACTTTTTGCAAACACTTTTGATGGGGAGCTGTGAAATTTAAACTAAATACATGTACTGTAAAGCTAGTGCAGATATCAAGGTTGGCTCCTGCTTTGTGCCCAGTGTAGCTCAAAAAGCTCCAGTCCACGTGACCCTATAGTTGGATTAAACAGTTTTGAAAGTAGATGTATGAATGAAAATATCAGCTAACATTTATATTAATTTTATTACCTAAAACTCATCAAGGGCGGCACAGTGGGTAGCGCTGCTGCCTCACAGTTGGGAGACCTGGGGACCTGGGTTTGCTTCCCGGGTCCTCCCTGCGTGGAGTTTGCATGTTCTCCCCGTGTCTGCGTGGGTTTCCTCCGGGCGCTCCGATTTCCTCCCACAGTCCAAAGACATGCAGGTTAGGTGGATTGGCGATTCTAAATTGGCCCTAGTGTGTGTTTGTGTGTGTCCTGTGGTGGGTTGGCACCCTTCCCAGGATTGGTTCCTGCCTTGTGCCCTGGGATTCGATCCAGCAGACCCCCGTGACCCTGTGTTCGGATTCAGCGGGTTGGAAAATGGATGGATGGCAACCTCATCAAACTTTTGTCATATTTTTCCAATTTAAGTAATTTCAGAAATCAGTTTCCAAATAATAATTATGTGTTTTAATGCATTTCAACTGAAATATATTTAATCCAGACAAAAGTAATCAATAAAAAAGCAGAATGAGTATGGAGGTATTATCCTGTAGTCAATGTGCATAGATGCCTTTTATTAATTTGTTACATTACAGTAATGTTTTATTTTATTTGTATGTAACTATAAATTAAAAAATAATATGCTGGGCCATTAAAACATCATGGGAAGCTCAGGCTGACAGCGCAGTTTATTACTCAAGGCATCACTCACCTCCCACATCCTCAGATGAGACAGCATTTCATGTCAGCTACCACAAATTCACACAGCCACACTCATTGAGCTTATTTGGAGTTGCCAATTAATCCTACTTGCATGTCTTTAGGATGTGGGGTTTGGGGGGAATGGGATAACCTGAAAATAAAAAAGATATAGACAAAAAAAGAACTGTTCAAAATGGAAGCTAGAGTTGTAAGACAGCAGCAGTGACTAGTGAGCCACCACACTAACCACATCTGACTAGATCTTACTTTAGTATTAATTAGGATTGCTCTTTTACTTTTTATAGGTCTATTAAGTTCATATTTGTAACACACTTTGAACTAATTTTGATTCAAAAAAATTGTCAGACATTTTCTTGAAAGTCACCCTTGATTATTTTCCCACCTAGGTATTTGTTTACTTTGTACAAAATTGTTGGATATATTTGAAGTATGGAGTACAGCAATCAGGACGCTGTCTCTGAATTCATCAAATATACTGTACATGTTTTTAAATAGAGTGATTTCTCTTCTCTATTTTTATTTTAGAATACTTTTTCAATGCACCAGGCATAGATAGCTAGGAGAAGCCCTAGGACATGCTGGAGGGAGTGGATTTCTGAAGTGGCCTGAGAGAGTCTGGGAATTCCCCAGTAGGAGTTGGCAGGAATAGGCTGGCCTGGTCAATCCAGCTTTGCTTACTGGCACCGCAGACCTCACCAAGCAAAGTGACTATAATTTCAATGTTGTCACAACATTCAAATTATATTAGCATTGGAAAGTATTTTTTAATTATTATTTTTGCCTCCCTGGCATTCCATACAGGATTGATTCCTGATTTGTGTACAATTCTGCTGATATAGCCTCTGGGTCTTTGTAACCCTTTACTTGATGAATAGGTCTCAGAAAATGGTAAAATGGGTTTGTCATGTGAAACTATATAGTGTACCTCTGTTGATACAAAGGGGGGAAAGGAAAATAAAGTAAATAAAATAAATATACTGCGGGTGGTGGATGTATGCAAACAGAAAGTGTCAAGTTCAGTATTGCTGCTTTGATTAGCTTGTACTGGAATTTGTCCTTCCTTCTGTCATTGTTTATGTTTTTGATGACTGTAAAGTCTGCTATATAAAATAGCAATTACTAATTGACTACACAGTGTCCATTATAGTACATGATTGTAAGTGACATTATATGTTTTGTACAGTTTACTAGATACTTACTTGTTTGTCACCTGTAATATTACTGCAATTTGGTTAATTATTTTCAGGAAGTCAGCAGATCACTTAACTGACTGGTTAAAGGATACGTTTTGTAATTTCCAAGTTATTTCTTCAAAACCATGGTTTATGTTAATGTGCCACATGAAACTGCCATCTAAAGTGAAGTATATTTTTCAAATTTATAAAAAATATTTGTCTGCTCTTACATTTTATAATGGAGCTAATAGGTATCAAGGTCCCAATGTGAAAACAAAAAAAAACTTTAAAATATATCAAATCTGTCCACTGTAAAGTAAAAAAGCTTTCAACTTAAGGGAACATGCCTTCCACATTTCTGAGGCATGCATGTGAAAGCAAAAGTAAATTGGAAATAATCAATTTTATCACAGAGTCTTGTTAGTATTTTCTCATGGTAAGGATATGGTTCTTACTTGCTTGTCTACTTGCAGCAGTAGGGATGGGTGCAGTTATGATAACACAACAACCCCCCCCCCCCCCCCCCCCATCCCCATACTCCCACCAAGCAATATTCTGGCTGATATCCTATTTTTGCTTCTGCAATTCTGTTTCTTCAGAGGTTATGTTCTGCCATAGGTAGTAACAAAAGACAGATGCATGTTGAAATCATATGATTACCTTTTCTTCTAAAGGGCACCTACCGTATATGCTCACGTATAAGTGGGGTCTTGAAACCCGAAAAATTGATCATAAAATCAGACGCCGACTTATACACCCGTTCAAAAATATGAAACTTAAATTTTTTTTTTTTTACATCTTCTTGCCTCCTCCAATCTCGCATCAGTTTCTCAGACACCTCGAATTTTGTTGCAGCAGCGCAGTTACCAATTTCTTTTGCTACTGTGAGGCAGGAATGACAGCTCTGTGCTACCACTCTGCTGTGCTAAAACATCTGTACTAAACTTATTAAACTCAGCTCGATTAAAGCTAAATGTATATCTGTATGCCTAAAACATTTGTTCATTTCTTGTCACTTGAATGCATGCTATATGCATTTTCAATATTCTCTATCACTGAAGTACACACATGTTTTATTATTCAAAGTGGCAGCAGGCAGTATCTTCTTCAATTCACATCTGTACATTAACATTCAATAATGTCAATGACGGTACTTGGTGAATTACTTTTTGAGGTGCTTCCACACACTCAGACTGAAAGGCTGCTTCAGAGGAAGACAAGCAGAAAAATGGAGCTCACAGTAGGCCTTCTTTTAAAAATGGCTGACTCTCACAAACATGTTTCCCTTTTTGCTTTTTGTCCTTCTTAAAATGAGATGGATATGCTGTTTTACAATATGTGTGCAATCTGAAGATGTGGATCGATACTCAATAATATCTCTGGCTTGACAAATGCACATATTCAGTAAGTTTTAATGCTTTTTTCACGTTGACTTAAAGTTTATAAAATATGCCTCACTATTGTATGCAATTTCATGTGGCAAATTATTATATACCATGGTTGTAAAGAAATAACGTCAACTTAAAATACCAAACTTATCTTTTATTGGCTAACTAAAAAGATTACAATATGCAAGCTTTCGAGGCAACTCAGGCCCCTTCTTCAGGCAAGATGTAATGATTACATCTTGCCTGAAGAAGGGGCCTGAGTTGCCTTGAAAGCTTGCATATTGTAATCTTTTTAGTTAGCCAGTAAAAGGTGTCATTTTGCTTGGCTTTTCTCTACATTCATAATGGCTAACACGGTACAACACCCTAGTACTACAAACATATCTTGTAAGTAAATGCTAGGTGTCACACAGCAACATGTTGGTAAGAACCGAACCATCAGTTTCAGTATGCACACGCCAATATCTGTATGTATTACAACATTAGAACAATCTGGACAAAAACAGGCCACTTAATCCAACAAAGCGCTCTAGTCTTATCCACTTAATTCTTTGAAAGACTAGGTTTGAAGGTTCTTAAAGTCCTACTGTCAACCAGACTATTTGGTAACTTACTCAATGTGTCTATGGTCCTCTGTAGGAAGAAATACTACCTAATGTTTGTGAGAAATTTACCCTTAAAAGTTTCCATCTTTGTCCCTGTGTTCTTGATGAGCTCATTTTAAATTATCAGTCTCAATCCACTGGATTAATTCTCTTCATAATTTTAAAGAACTTCAAATGTGTCTCCTCTTAATCTTCTTTTGCTTAAATAAACTGATAAGGCTTAGCTACTTCAATTTTTCCTCATAATTTATCCCATGTAGCCCTCTAATCAGCCCAGTCACTCTTATCTGGACATTTTCCAGCACTGCTTTGTCCTTTTTATAGCCTAGAGACCAAAACTACGCACAACACTCTAGATGAGGCCTCACCATTTCAATGTAAATCTTGAGCATAACCTCGTTGGACTTGTACTCTACCCATCATGCCTGTGATAGATGGCTGGCAGCTCAGGCCGGCCAGGACGTCCAAAGAATGGACGGATAGGGGAAGGCAGCTACTTTGAAAAAATTGCCTCCCCCAAGACGCTAGATGGCAATTTCCCAGCAGCATACCGGTGCCCCGGATTCCTGCAGGGCACAATGGGATATGAAGTTTGGCTTCACAGCTCTGCTGGGTACTGTGGGTGCCGCCAGGAGATGCTGCAGGGAGACACGGGGATTTCTGCTTCCCATATAGCTCGGAAATACTCTCAAGTCACGGGGGCAGAAGCCCCAAAGTACTTCCACGCTGAAGAAAAAGACAATTCTCCATCGGACCCGGAAGTGCTGACGAGTCACGTGGATGGGAGAACAGAAGTGCTTCTGGGTCAAGAACTATATAAAGAACTGGTGGAGACCCAGCAAGCAAGTCAGAGTTGGGAGGTGGTTTGACAGAGCTTGCTGGGAAAAGAGGAAGAGAGTACTGTGTTTATTTGTGTTATTATTATTATTGCCTTTGTATGGTGGCAGAGGTGCTTCAAGGCACCACTATTGAAAGAGAAGGAATAAAATATCCTTTTGGTGCTTTAACCTGGTATCTAGGACGTTTGTCTATTGGGTTTGAGGAGCGGCAGCGCCCTCTAGTGTCACATGCCTTACAACCTAACATTCCATTAGCCCTGTTAATGGCTTCTGAATACTGTCTGGAACTTGACAGTGATGACGTCTTCTAAATCCTTCTCATTAGGTGTACTTTCAATTTTCAGAGCTCCCTTTATTATATGATATAGTCATCTGAAGATTTTGTAGTCTCTAGGTTAAAATATGATATAACAGCACAACAGAAAGTCCAGAATTAAGCATCTTGACTGATTTCAGGACTACTGGGTATTAGCCATGAAGGAAAATGGAAAAATCTGAACCTTTTTAGCTTAGGTATATGGCAATTAGAGGGAGAATGAGCACAAGTGTTCCAAATTATGAAAGGGATTAGTGCAGTGGATTGCAGCTTCTTTAGAAGAGTTCTTCAAGGAGAAGAAGGCAGCACTGAGGCAAGTTGCTTGAGGGTAAGTTTCTCACAAATGTTAGAAAATGCTTCTTCACTCAGAGAACCATATGAATGTGTATGGCAAGCCAAATGAACATTTAGAGATATATAAAAATGCATTTTAAGGTATCTGAAAATCTGCGGTGGGCTAGCGCCCTGCCTGGGGTTTGTTTCCTGCCTTGCATGCTGTGTTGGCTGGGATTGGCTCCAGAAGACCCCTGTGATCCTGTAGTTAGGATATAGTGGGTTGGATGTTGGATGGATGGATAGTATCTGAAAATGTATCTATTTCACGATATATTAAATGCATTTCAACACATCTTGAAATGACATTCTTGTTACTCTCTGATATCCAAAATTTTTTAAAGATATTTCTAATGTATTTTAAGATAGGATTCTATGCCTTTTGAGACATTTCAAATGCATTTCACAATATTTTACAATAACCCTTTGTGCATTCTGAAATTCAATTCAAGATATCTCAAAATGACTTCCTATAAACTTGTATATTTCCTCAGTGGGACTCCCTGTCATTTTAAGAAATCTTGAAATGAATTTGAGGTATTTTGTATTGCACAGGAAGTTATTTTAAGATATCTTGAAATACATTTCAAATACCTAAACTTGTTGCAAATTATTTCAAGGCGCCTCAGATTATAATCAAGTGAATTTATAAAACATCTTCAGATTGACTCACAATTGAGATATTTCAAATACATTTTAAATACCTCCGAATTAATTGCAAAATATTTTACAATGGGTTTCTGTTCCATTTTAGATATCTAAACTGCATTTTAAGAGACATCTACAATTTATCCACCCATCCATTATTCAACCCACTATATCCTAACTACAGGGTCACGGGGGTCTGCTGGAGCCAATTCCAGTCAACACAGGGTGCAAGGCAGGAAACAAACCCCGGGCAGGGTGCCAGCCCACCACAGGGCACACACACACACCCACACACCAAGCACACACACTAGTGACAATATAGGATCGCCAGTGCACCTAACCTGCATGTCTTTGGACTGTGGGAGGAAACCGGAGCACCCGGAGGAAACCCATGTAGAAATTGGGAGAACATGCAAACTCCACGCAAGGAGGACCCGGGAAGGGAACCCAGGTCTCCTAACTGCGAGGCAGCAGAGCTACCGCTACGCCACCGTGTCGCCCCCATCTACAATTTATTTGTGAGAAATTACTAAATGTTATTTTGGACTGCCATAATATGTGTAATAAGTTGCCAAGTGCTTTGGGGTCATTTAAAACAATTGGATATTTTTGTAAAAGGTGAATGGAGTTTAATAATCAATCTATTGGTTTGTTCTCATCAATCTCTAAATCCTTTCTCACCGTAGCACAGAACTGGAGTCTGTCTGAATAGAATTCTGTGTTTTGGACAGGCTGTTAGTAAATATTAAAACATTTTTTAAAATGTGTAAAATCTTTGATCTATAAATGGAAGTAGAGGGCATTTTCTGCAGTTATTGTACTATTTCTAAACTTGATGTGTAATAAGTATATTAAAAAAAGTTCAAGTTTCAGGTCATAATGCGGATATTAAGCTTACCCTTTCCCCAGGGTTATTAGATACTGAAGGTGGTGTAGATGTTACATTTAGTACAATAAAAAGACCATAAACAGCAGGCCTGCAGGCCAACATTTTCATTCAGCTTACACTTGCATTTGGCCGACACCTTCCTATCATGCTTTTTCTTGTATGGTTTCCCTAAGACTTCTTTAAAGAGAGGATCAATGACAGATGGTGTGAAGATTATTGAAAAAAGGCATCAATTAGAGCAAATTCCACAGGAGACAAAGTGCTAAAACTCAGCTGTGTTAGTCCCTGTGCCAGTACACAAATGCGACTTGAAGCAAGTTCATTTTAATAATCTTTTAAACAGGAGCCTTATTTGGATTTATATTTAGAAGTGCTGGCGTAGGAGAGTTTGCACTTTGGCCTCTGTCTGCAAGACTGGGCAATTAGCTAGCACCATGCACTTTATAGGTTGGGTGCTCCAAGATGTAACACTGGTTTGCAAAAATAAAACTTATGATTGATTTGCTTAATTAAGAGCAGTGTTTGATTTTATAATATGTTAGTAAAATTAGGAGTTTTAAATTGTGGGTGAAAGAGTGAGCAAGTGAACTACCAAGCAAACTACATATTATTTTAGCTTGCTTGCCTAAGGCAAATGACTTTTGAATACAGCTTTAAAAAGCAATAACATATCTGAAGAAGCATCAGGTTGGCTGTAGCCGGGCAGGTCAAATCCAATGACAGCCAATGTGGTACCCAGCAAGCATTTCTGGATTATACAAGGGCGACAAAATGAATGGATAGATGAAAAGATAAAAGTGTTTCACTAATTCATTTCAAAATGCCAAAGCTAGCACAAATGATACTTCTCAAAAACTGTGTCCCCAAAAAAAAGCAACCCCACTCAATACAGGCTCCCAATATGAAGTACAAGCAATGAAATGCCCAAAATTTCCATAAAATAACCTAATACTATAAAAGAAACAAGGTGCAAAGACCCCTTCCGATAGCAAAAATCTTGACTTCTTTCTCTGCTGATCAAATTAATGTTAATTAAAAAACACAAAGGAAAACTTGAAGTATGTGGCTACAATTAAACATAGATACTGTAGTGCAAATAACAATTTAAACATAAATAATATAAAATGAACATCACTATCCCCCTGACACAGTATGTACAATTAACTTAAAATGACAAATTTACAGAAGTTGAAGTATACCAGCATAAAACAGATGGAAAATCTGAAGTCGGCCTCATTTGACGATTATTTAAGTTCAACTTCCTCACAGGAATTATAACCAAGGCATTTTGAGGGTCCTTGAAGAGTTATTGAACATTCCTTTGATCATCATTGTGATGTCACTTCAATGTTATATTTTTTTCTTTTAAAACAATTAAACCAATAAAATGTGCACATGATCCAAATTCATGTTTTTGTTCACCAAAGAACAGGTGCTCCCAAGTGCATTCTTAAACCATCACTGGATGTCATTAAACACACCACCAAGTTTGAGAACCACTGTAATGAAGATTTGAACTTAGCATTTGAATATTTTCCAGGTAGTGTGGTCAGTGATAAAGAAATTAGAATTTAAATACCAAGATTACTACTTTGACTCTCACCACTGAACTACTGTTCAATGCCTGTGCATTGACTTTTTAACTGTAAAATATTTATAAACGTATATGAGTGTGGGTGTATGCACCCTGTGGGAAACTGGCAGAGTTCCTTCCCATCCTTGCCAGTAGTGTTGTGACATTAGGCTCTGGTCCTCTCTGGCCCTCTCTGGCCCTGAACTGATTTAAGTGGGCTTGGGAAAGTCTGTGTATATGTGCTATATACAGTACATGTGTGGGTTTCCTGCATAAAGAGTCGAACCCAGCCTTATGCTCAGTTTTACCTGTTAATGTCTGGCTCTATGCAACCTTAAACAACGTAATGTAATTTGGAAAAAGGACGGATGGATAGAATTGTATGATTCTACTTTTGTGGAAAAGTTCATTCACATACCTTCAATGGCAGAGCTGCTACTCCAGCCTGTTTGTTATTGGGTTTACTAAATAAACTATACAATAAAATTTACTTATACTGTATGTTTGTCTTACTGTGTTGGTTTTGTATTTTCTGTGTTTATCTATATTTTTCCTAGTAACACTACTTGCTACTCCCAATCCTCATTTTCCTAATTTTGCCTTTGATATTCTTTAGCTCTTTCCTTTCATAGTTTGAGTTGAGCTTGTATCATCACACAGAAGTAGATACCCTTTACAATTTGGCAACGATGTCATGTATACAGTTTGTATACAGTATATGCCCAGTAAAGATGTCTTCCAAATGAGCTTACTACAGTGTATCATATGAAAGTGGTTTTATTTTGAAATGCACTGTATTTGAGTTATAATGTGTTCTTTAGGCATCAGCAGTTTGATGGCTGTTAAAGCTTTTCCAGAAATTTTCATGCATAGCCTTCATTTGCATAATCTTAGCAGGTTGGAGGTAGTCAGGGGCACACTGTGGTGTTGTGGGTCCACAGCTCCCGTCAAAAGCCAGTTTTAAGTAAATAATCACCGCACTCGCGGCTTAGTGAGGGGGTGTGGTTGTGTGGTTGAAGCAGGTCCCAGGGTGATTCGTAAGGTGGGTGTTTCTCACCTAAATGCACAGGTGAGAAATCGTCCGCATCCGTGATTGTTTCTGGGCTGCTGATTTGCCACCGCTGCCACGTTCTCTTCATAAATAGAAGCTCGAGGAAGCTAAGGAAGAAAAAGTAAAAGGGAAATAAAAGAACCGGAGGTTGCGGGAGTGAGGAAGAAGGCAGGAAGCTGAAGGAGAAAGCCGGTGTGAGCGAGAGCAAGAGAGTGAGCTTGTGTTCGCAGGCATGCAGCTGGACAGTGAGCCCTAGCAGTGGCGTTTGGCCGACACTCTGTGGGGCAGAAGGAAGCTTTCGTTCCAGCTGAGCGAACAAGGAGCTGGAGTAACTGGGGATGAAGGACAGCTGGCTGTGTAAGGCGGAGATGGCAGCAGGAGTCGTGGAGTCTTGGGAAGGTGTGCCTTAGCGTGAGAAACCTGGCCGTTGTGGAACCCAAGTTTTGGTCCGGTAAGGAAGCCTGTTGAGAAGCCCGTATGGGAGAAGCAGGAGAGCCGCCAGATAAAAGAAGACACCGGGCTTGTTTTTAAAGGGTCTGCTTCCAGCATGGGTGGCACGGTGGCTCAGTGGTAGCACTGCTGCCTTGCAGTTAGGAGAACCGGGTTTGCTTCCCAGGTCCTCCCTGTGTGGAGTTTGCATGTTCTCCCCGTGTCCACATGGGTTTCCACCAGGTGCTCCGGTTTCCTCCCACAGTCAAAAGACATGCAGGTTAGGTGGACTGGTGATTCTAAATTGGCCCTAGTGTGTGCTTAGTGTGTGTTTGTGTGTGTCCTGTGGTGGGTTGGCACCCTGCCCAGGATTGGGTCCTGCCTTGTGCCCTGTGTTGGCTGGGATTGGCTCCAGCAGACCCCCGTGACCCTGTGTTCGGATTCAGCGGGTTGGAAAATGGTTGGATGCTTCCAGCATTGTTTTAACCTCGTTTTAAAGGATTGTTGTTTTTTTCTATTTTATTGGATTTTTTAACCTCCACTAGTTCACCTATTTTATGGATTATTTATTTAATGATTTGAAGCACTGCACTTTATTTAATTTGCATACTGCTTTGTTGTTAAATAAAAGCACGTTGCACTATTACACCATTCCCTTGCTCCATTGTTATGCCTCACTGCCGAGCTCATTGGTATCATTACCGACTGTGCAGGGTTCAAGGGCTACCAGACGGATGATGGGAGCATGCAGCGAACCCGCATCGTCACACACACTCCTGTGAAACCAGTCACGTGATGTGATATTCCTAGTGGTTCACCCCCTATGGTGTACATTTTAGGACATCCTTCTCCCTCTGACAAAACTCCATCCTTCGTGCTACTTCCTTTGTCAAAATATTCCTCCTCCCTGAGAGGAAAACTGTCATCTCTCCATCCTCTGACACAACTCCATCACCCCTCCTAGCTTGGTGTACAGAATTTTTTTGCACATTCAATGGCTGAAATCTGAAGTGGTTTGTAAAAGACACACTTAAGGAAGAGGGAGAGACATTTTCATCAATTTCTTCATCAAGGGCCTCATGCATAACGCTGTGTGTAGAATTCACACTAAAACATGGCATACAGACAAAAGTGGAAATGTGTACACGCACAAAAAAAATCCAGATGCATAAATCTATGCATACGACAACTTCCACGTTCTTCCGCTACATAAATGCCAGTCTGCGTGAAATGTAACACTCGTGCACGCGCTTGCCGCACTTCCCAGAATTATGCCTCTTTGAATATCCAAATCAATATAAATAGCCACTTATGTTTTGCTTTCTGTGAAAAGACAATGGCAAAAGCACAGGGGAAAAAGAAGAATTTCAGAGAATACCAAGTAGAGGCTTGGAAAAATGTTCTATTTGTTGGTTTAAGCAGTGATATAAACAACAAAAGGAAGTTGATCAAGTAACAGAGTGGCAAAGAAACTCAAAAGTTCAAGTTCAGAAAGTCACAAAGTGCCCAAAATAATTAAGAAGTGGTCAGATATCAAAGTCGCCATGAAAAGGCGAGACTTAGCCTGCCTCCTGCAAGATGCTTGCTGTGCTGTGCGCGACCTTCGATGAAATAATTTATTGCAGAAGTACTGTCTCTCTCAAATGTACTAATCCCCAATTCCTGTCCTTCCTTTTCTTTCCCCAAGTAACCAATTGCCACATGATCAGTTCTGTAATAGATGCGAAGCCATCTGTAAGCTTAGAACTCCGATTCTTCAAAACTTTTATGGAACATTGAAATATCTTCGTAGTACATGTTTAATTATTCCACCCATCTATCCATCCACAGTTGCGCCAATCATAGCAAGCATACAGTGCGAGGCAGGAACAATCTCTGAACGGGATTCCAGCTCATCGCTACCACTGTCCACCGTGTCCTCACATGTTTCATTATTAACAATATACATTATTTTAACGAAGTTTAAAACTTATCTGTATAATGTAATAAACATGTTTTACTGCATTTTATCTTAAAAATGATATCAAGAGCTCCAAGAAGATAGTGCTTGGAAATCTAAATCAACTTAGAAGCCAGTCGTCATCATATGTAAATACATGCTTTATAAAGTGGCTCAGGTTATGCAATATTATAACTGTAGTGCAAGTTTACAATAAGGTGATTGTACTTTTAAGTACAAACAGTTGTACATTCTGACCATCTTCTTCATTAGTGACCATTTTTGGCTGCTAATTAACTTCTTTATTTAGTTTTAATTAACTTCACTCAGGCCCCTTAGTTGTCTGTTTTTCCTTAATTAACAGCCAAACAATAATGAGACATGAAACAAGCCTCCACATGACCAGCTCACCTGTGTCCATCACACAATATGTGAAAATAAAGAAAGGTGGAGGTCTGAGTAAGGTTGATCTCCAAGGTCACCCAAACATTTCAACGGTGTTCTTAGAAAAAACAGAAAATCAATAGTTTTGGAAATGTCTGCTGTGGCAGAGTGAGAGCAGCAACAAGCTATGGAATTAAATAATAAGTTTAATAAATAGCAATAATTGGCTTCTCATTAAGAAACTGGTTGGAGTGAAATTGGTTGGAGTTTGACATTTCAGTTTAGCTTGTCATCTTTTGGCTCGTTTCACATCTCATTTCTGTTTGACTGTCATTTAATAAAGAAACGAATCAATTCATAGGTCTGAATCCTTAAAAACGGCCATTAAAATGAAGGGAAAGGAAGTTAATCAGCAGTGAATCCTGATCACTGATTAGGAAAAGGGTTAGAATGAAAGCCTGCAGCCACTGCGGCTCTCCAGGCCCGGAGTTCGACATCCCTGGTCTAGAGCCTAGAAGTTTGGAAACAGCAAAACAGTCATGAGTCAAAAAAGAGCCGTGAGTTATCCCAAAATAGGATAGAGTGAATGTTGTGTCACCATGACACTGATCACATGACTAGGAGCTGCCATGGCAGCAGTATACAAAAGAAACATAAAATGACAGAATCCTGTGAAATTCGAAATGGCTTTGTAATTAAAACAAAGAAAAATAAATAAATAATGCTAAAGACTCAAACACAAATAAAGGCTTAATAACATCAGGAAATGCAGTTGTGTTGGTAGAAAATATTTCAAATTTTAGTCAATGACTTTTTTTTAGTTCTCGGGCTTTCCTTCCCAAAAATAACACTACTACTGTATACCAACATTATCATACTATATATTTGTTCCCAGTAATGATACAAAAAAGCTGGGAGGAAAATCGCGTTATCGTATAGCTTTATGCCAATTAAGAAAGTTCATATTGCAGACTGAGCCAGTGAGCATGAAAACACTAAAGAACTCAGTTCCATTTAAAAATATGTACACTTCTTTTCAGAATTTCATAAGTAAAAAATAACATTAACACTCTAAAATAGGGGCAGCACAGTGGCGCAGTGGTAGCACTGCTGCATCCCAGCAAAGAAATCAGAGTTTGTATCCCAGGTCATCCCTGTCTGGAGTTTGTATGTTGTCTGTGTGGGTTTCCCCTGGCTGCTCCAGTTTCCTTCCACAGTCCAAAGAAATGCAGGTTAAGTGGAATGGCCGATCCTAAAATCGGCCCTGGTGTGTGGTTGGAAGTTTGTGTGTGTGTGTGTGTGTGTGTGTGTGTTGTTTGCCCTGTGATGGACTGGTGCTCTCTCCAGGGTCTGTTCCTGCCTTGCACCCTAAGCTAGTTGGGATAGGCTGCAGCATCCCCCCGATCCTGTTGAGGACTAAGTGGGTTGAAAAATGACTGACTCACTTTAGAATAGGTGTTACCTATTAGTCCATTACCTAATACAAGTCCTTTATAAAACTCTTTGATAAGTCTTTATAAGACTCGCAATGCAACAATGATGTCACTGCACCAATAGTGCATCGATTAGTGACATTCAGCAGCACAACCAGAGCACAAAGGGACTTTATTTGTGTTACAAATCAGGAAATGACTAATTAATGCTCTTTCACAAGTCCTTAAATGCCCAATGCTAGAGTGTTACCAAAATTTAATTTGGAAGCAATTGGTAAAAGTACAGACAAATGTAATTTCCATAAAGAGCCATACAGTTGGTATTTTATTATTCCTTCATAATGGCAAATGAATTATGTGTATTTGTGTATTATAGTAAATACAGCTAAGAAGAACATTTGAATGGATATTGCTAACAAGCTACAGGCTTATGACTATGAAGAACTGGAGCAGTTCTTCTAGAGCACCACAAAGAAATGTATTCCCAGATATAATACTGCTCTTGTGATGCCTTTCTTACACACTAATGATTTCCACTTTTCAAAACTCTCAGTGGTTGTATGTCTCCTAACATATTGAGTGTAACATCCTTTCCATGTCCTATAATGAAAAAAAAACAACATCATGCACCATAGTGGCCATATTAGCACTCAACTCATGATGTACCTGATGATAAATGCCTGGAATTAAATGTGAATGTGTTTAATCACCCACCCACAATTTTAGGAAGGGAACGGAAGCAAGGTAAAAGGTTTTGTTGGCTTTGCATTGCGAAAAAGAAAGAGGTTTCTGTTAGGGGAAAGGCAAAAGTTGGTGTGGTGAATTGGAGAGGGAAGAAGCCCAATCACACCTATTAGATCCCCCTGATAACCAGAATGTTACCCCAAGGCAACCTTCCTAAAGTTCACATTGTCTATTTTGTAAGGTACCTGTGCATTCCCAAGGTGCACACTAGATGGTTTGGGACCACCCGTTTAACTGACTCAAAGGGCAACTTGCTTCAGTCACTAATTTACTGCTATGGTCATGAAAAGAGTTACCAGCAAGAAACTGGAGCCCTGTAAATGGCAGAAATTCCTGACATTAGTTTTCCAATCAGCAAGGCTGTCCCACATCAGACAAACAGGACTCAACCACCCCAAATCAAGATGCAGGTAGCCAGAAAGCAGTTTTGGAGGCTAGCACAAGTTTCTCATGTACGTAGTGGGGTTCAATATTATAGAGGACATTGGAGAGCACTGTAGCGTGGAGGCCTCAAAAAATCTTGGCCTGGAAAAAGATATCCTCAGTCAGATGCTAGCTGAGTCTAGAATCAGGGCATTACGTTCAATGAAGACTCACGGGCAGAGTGGAGATAAGTCATGGAGTGGAGATTAGAGGAAAGGAGAGATAAAGTACTTTGTATCATCATGTGGAGAAGCCACTCCACCTAACAGCAGGTCCAAAGTGTGTTAATGAGGTGTTAATGAGGTCATATGATATATTTGGTTACCTTGGATATTCTACGGTATGTTTTCTCTTTCGTTTTGGCTAAAGGACATAAGAAATACCGGATTCACCATATGCGTACGGTTTGCACAAGCTGGCTTTAGTTCCTTCTCTGGAGTTTGTTTACTCTCTCATACATGTGAGTTTATTACTGGTATTTTCTCTCATATCCAAAAAATGTGAGTGCTAGATTAATTGGTAGGTAGTCTGTTAGTTCAGCAAGGTGTGAGAAAGTGTAGATGTGTGCATAAGTGTGACCTACAACTGGCTGGTGTCTCATCATAGAGTTGCTTCCAACTTTGCAACAGGTGTTGACTGGGAGACTCCATCTGTGGTTCAGAAAATGAAGGAATGGTTTATTAACATTATGAATTGTAATACTATACAATGTCTGGGTGTCCGAGTGGCATAGTGTTTAACACTGCTGTCTTTAGTTCCATTCACCGAGATTCAGTTCTCAATCTGGACACTGTCTATGTCGGGTTTGCATCTTCTCCCAGTGTTTAAGTCCATATCTCTTAAGCCAGTCTTCGTCTATATCTCAAAGATGTTTTAATCATTACCTGGAAGTTCTAAATTGTCACTTTATACAGTCTGGGCCCTACAATGGACTGGCCCTGCCTAACGTCCATTGCTGCTGGGACAGGATCTCCCTGCACATCTGTAACAGATAAGATGGGTTCATAAATGGTGATCAGTGACAGCAAACCTCAGATAACGAATCTCTTTATCTTTCCTTTTAGCACTAGGGTGTTGTACTGTGTTAGCTATTATGAATGTAGTGAGAAGTCAAGGAAAATGACACCTTTTATTGGCTAACTAAAAAGTTTACAATATGCAAGCTTTCGAGGCAACTCATGCCCCTTCTTCAGGCAAGATGTAGTCTTGTCTTACATCGTGCCTGAAGAAGGGCCCTGAGTTGCCTTGAAAGCTTGCATATTGTAATCTTTTTAGTTAGCCAATAAAGGTGTCATTTTGCTTGACTTGTCTTTCCTTTTAGATATACTTGATTGTTCATCTTACTTCTATAACTTCTATTAGGTTCAAATAATACGCTGTTTTCTTTTGTACTGTAATGTACTTGATGTTAACATGAAATGCTTTGAATAAGGCAAACACTGAGATAGATAATGTGCTGTGGTGAACCTTTGACAAGAGAAACACTGATGGGTAAAATCAAAGAGCGCAAGTTCCCCAAATCAAGCTGTATTAGAGTTCTGTGTTAAATGAGCAAATCATTCCTCTCCTGATTTAAATTGTGACAGAGCATGAAATTATTCCAAGGTCTGTATGATAATCACACACCTCTTTCTATTGATTCACTCAGAATAAAATATCCATGAAAATTAATACCCATAAATAATAACTAATTAAATACTTGTTGTCTTTTCTCTCTTTACTACTCTCAATTGTTTTACTCTAGCTGTTGGCCTTCCTCTCTTTCTCATGGATTGGGGTTGACTTGTATTAAGTTTTGTTAAGTTTTGACTTGATTGTATGGAATGTTACATGTTTTAAATAAATTCAGTAAAAGATAAAAAATATACTTGTCTATAATCAAATAATTGTGTCTTACCTGTGTGCTATCTGTTCTGAATGGAAGTTTACTGCACCTAGGCACCCTTCCAATAATCGTGACAGATTCAAACAAAAGTTCCAATTTTAATGTAAGGGAAATGTGTAACAAGTTGAAAGATCAAAAACTGCCATAATGCAGCTTGCCTTCCCTAAGGTTCTAAACTGGGCCCAGCTGACATTCTTTAAAGTTGTGATGCTCCTGTCATCTTTACTCCATTTTGATTTAACGCTTCCTAGAGCTAAATACAGTTTTTAACCCAAGTCGCCCATTAGTCACAGTTTGCCTTCAGCCTTCTTTTGGGTCTTATTCAGTTTGAAACACACTGCTGCAGGGTAAAGGTGCAAGGGTGCAATGTGGAAAAAAAAAAAAACACAAAGCGAGCACCTTGTAAATAAAGGAAGAACAGAAATCCTTTTAATGAAAAGTGTTCAAGTATATATATTGTATGTATTCTCAAAAACTGTCACTGTCTCTTTATATAATAATAGGTCGCCAAGTCTAAAATGTTGGTGTGTCATCAAAAGAATTCCCCCCCATAAACTCCAAACATTTTTACAAGGTTAATGTCAGATGAACATCTGAAATCACTTTCATGAGTTGCATGTTGGAGCAAAGATAATAAGATTTTTAAAGCTAAAATAATAACATAAAAGAAAATAGACGGGTTACTAGCAGCAGGGTGCCCACATTATGTTTGGTTTGTTATTTTTTTTTCCATTTCTTACTGCATTTCAGAAAAAAAATATGTATAATGGATTATTGATTTTATGTCCAAGATATAAAATAATTCTTCAAATGCAATCTTCAAAGTCAGACCTTTAAACTAGGAACTTATGATGAGACAGAAGCTAGCGTGTCATGGAAACTTTGAAGAAATGGACGGACTAATGCCTTAAACAATATTGATAATTGGCAGATATCAGGTGTTTAAATGTACCTCAAATATGGAGACTGAACAAAAAAGGATTTTTTTTTGTAAAATGCCTTATTTTGGCATAGCAATCAATTCCTTTTTGGAGCCAGCTGTCCAGTACACTCTGTACTGTAAATTCGTTTTTTACAGTCCAGTTGGTTTAGGATCTGGGATGAAGTGGGATCACAAATTGGCCCTAGATATTTGTCCAGACTGGCTCACCACAATTGGCTGAACCCCCCAACCCTTCAGTGCAAGTTCACGTAACATTCTCTCTGGATTTATAAGTTAAGTCACATAGTATGGCACAGAAGCACAGGCTGGCTCTTTCTGATGCTCCTGCCTCTCACCAGCTGTGCTCTGCTGCTCTGCAGATGCTGCACTATGGATGACCTTGACAGAAATGAACAATGTGTGAAGAGTCTAACACACGGACAAAGTCAGGTTTTGGTCCTAACTAAAATTTTGTTCTCTGAATACAAACTAATGTTAACACACTTATCATCTTGTATAACAGCAGGCATCAACGCAATGTTCGGAAAATTGCAACTTAACCTTTACCACGGTGGTTTCTGCTTAATAAAGGCATTAGCTATTGAATACAGGCTGCTGAGCTGACCACTTCTACACTCTGACCCTGCTTTAAATTTTCTTACATGTTGCTGCCACTTATTGAAGTGATTTAAATTTTTTTTCCCTTAGTTTTTACTCCAGCCCCTTTGTGATCACGCACCTGGAGCACTTCTGGGTGGGCTATAAAAAGGGCCAGCATCCACCACTCAGGAGCCAGAATCGGGAGGAAGAGGACGAGATTGCCTGGGAGGAGTGGTGGTGCCAGAGGAAGGATTGGTTTGGTTTGGTTGTGCTTTACTTGAAGTGCTTTGGGACTGTGTATTGCCTGTGGGGTTCATGGGAAAGACATACCCCACTGATGAAGAAAAATAAAAAGTCTTTGTGGTTTTACACATGCCTCAGTGTGAATCTGTGCCGGGTCGGGTGCCTATATAGCATATATTATTTCACATGGTCCAATGCAAATGACCAATGGAAGGAGAATTGGAGCTTACTTAAAAAGGCCTCTTTCAAGAAGGAAATAAGAAAATGGGGAAAAGCAGCAAAAGAGGAATGAGAGACCTGATACTTAGCCTAGACGACCACCTAATGATTCAAGACATAGAGGTGAATATGAAAATCTGTAATGCAGCACTGGACATGGTCTTGGAAGGTGCCTGAAGATTTTTACCAGTAGGCTATGTTTGTCTGATCTTGACAGCACTCTCTGCTATTTACTCCATAATTCATCATTTTCAAGTCAGACATCTATAAGGACAGAATTTGCCAGAATTTCAGTTATTCTTATTTTTGTTTGTTTGTATTAATCGTTGGGGGTATTATGTATTTTCATTTGGGGTAATGTCTCGGGTAGGTGTGTAAATTGTTATTTGTATTTGTACTGGCTTTCTGTCTTTTAATATATTATCATACTTTCACTTATCATTAGTATGAAAGTAGTGTTGGTCACCCATGTCTCTGATTCGGTTTGCTGCTGCTCTAGGGGTGGTAGTGTATAATCTTTGCACCTTCGTTTTAGTTATTTGAATGAAATGTTACAAAGTGATAATTCTTTAGCCTAGAGGAAAGAACAGAAGAACAGAAAGTGATGTCTTTTCCACAGCAGCCTTGACTTCTCCCCTTTAGGTGGCACACGATAAAGGAGAACTGCAACAGGAAGTAAGTGTAAGTTAAGTGACCAGTTCTGCAAGAGAAACTGTGATGCCCCAATGGAGTGGGTCTCAAAAAATAAATATTCAAAGCTTTCTGTTGTTTTTTTTCTTTCCTTCATTTGGCTGGCGTTTCAGCTTTTCTGATGGCTTTTGACTACATTTATTTATAGTGGTTAGGTTAGGATAG
Source organism: Erpetoichthys calabaricus (assembly GCF_900747795.2). Lineage (NCBI taxonomy): Eukaryota > Metazoa > Chordata > Cladistia > Polypteriformes > Polypteridae > Erpetoichthys > Erpetoichthys calabaricus. Next base: position 99,768,562 of record NC_041397.2, on the reverse strand, counting down.
TTAGAACATGTGAGTGGAGAGGTGTAGTCCAAAAGTTTAAAGTCAATAATTTTATAATCCAAAAATCTTAAACACGTTAACAAAGCCAACATTTCCAAAATATGATGGTCAGAGACCACAAACACATGTCACAAAATGTCAATCAAAGAGAGGGAAAAGAACAAAGAGCTAACTAATGCCACTGCAAAGATGCAGTGGCTGGAAGGTCCATATATATTGCCCAGATGCTAATGAATGAAAGCAGCTGGGGCCTGTAATCTATTTAGGGGTCTCACCCCTATCCGCCATCAACCGTAATAATTACAATTAGCAATATAAGTAACACAAGACGAAGAGAGAAAATTAAACTCACAATATGAACCCAAAAATAATTACAAACAGCTAACAGAAATCAAACTTAAAACAGAGCATCTTGGGAAAAACCAGAAAACACTAACTACAAAGAACTCAAAACTAAAACCCTAGTGCGAGACCCACAACAAGCCACAAGAACATTTATCAGTCCCCTTGTAGAGTGCCAAAACAAAAACCTTGCTGAACTAAAGGGGCATTTCTTTAACTCAAGGAGGCCTTTAGCGGTCTGCTTTACTAACATCACTGCACATTTACAACAGTTTAAACTTAGTGAGTTAATTTTTTTAAGTAACAGCTGCAGGCTAATATGAGAGAGCTCAGCTTCTTAGCCAGTGCAGGGGATTTTTTTCCAAAGCAAAACATACAATAAACAGACAAATTGAAAGCAATTTCAACCCAATGGATTAAAGTACTAGAAATGTCCTTCTTTTTGTACATTTTCAAAAAAATACATAAAAATTCATAATGTGATGCTATGTTTTTTCCCCTTACTGTGGTGATTCTTCTGCAATTTATTCAATCAAATCTAAGAGCAATCATCAGTGTGAAGGATGCAGGACTTAACTAATGGCCCAATCCAAAGAAGAAGGGGACACTATAGACTCTTAAGTGCACAGTTTGATGTCCAGTGCTGTGGCCAGATGCTGTGCTGTGGGTATTTAACACACCGCTTTCATCCTCTCATAATGATAAACATTCTTTTTTTCATGCTGTTATTCTATTTCCCACTAGCAAAGCAAAATAAATCCAATTTTTGACTTGAGCTGTTTCTTCAGTGTATGATGTTAAATTTTAGTGGGCTTTCTATCCTCCACAAATAACATCTGAACTTTGTGGTTTATCCTCCTGGCTCCCAGCCCACCATATTATGCATGGCTTTATATTCTTTGTATTCAGAGGTACAAGGCACCTACCTCCTTGTCAGTTTATTGCAACCTACTGAAATTAGCAAAGGCTTCTCTTTCCTTTTATTACTCATTTTTTCTGAAGTTCATTATATTTCTTATTGTTCTTATCAAATAAATAGACAAAAATAAGCCCAATTTGCTTAGTTACTGCAAGGTTTGCACCATGTCTACTTGGCAGGTTGCCTTATGCACTTTTCCACCAAAAGCACAATAAAAAACTTCCTTAATCTCACTCTGACCTCTCTTCTTAATGCCAGATGAACCCTTGTCCTACTCATCACCCAACTCCAGCTTTAAAGCATGGCAGGAACTGCTTCTGAGATTATCTGTGAAATGGCTACAGGGGTCAGGTCTAGGCTCTGGAATCAATGGAACCGTCCTCCTACATTTCATTTTTGGATTGTGCCCTTTAGTCATGGTTTCTGCTGTTTCTATATATTTGATTTTTCCTATAGCTTAATTTCTTGTTTTGTATTGCATATTCTTCCCTGTGTGATTTCTCCCAGTTGGATATTTTCAGCACAGACTCCATACCTAAGTAATGAATAAATGGGCCATTCATGCAGGGTATGGCTCTACAGTACATAAATTTAGACTGATGGGTGCAGTAAATGGATGGGGAGATAAATTATGGGAAACAGGTTATGCAGACTGTTAGAGAACCATATGCAAAGGAGTGAAGATAACCCACCAAAGGCATTTTAAACAGGTATACGTGTGCTTCAGCTGGCAGGTGACAAGGTTTTTGATAAGGCACCACATGAAAGGTTAGTGATCAAACTAAAAAAAGTGGGAATTTAAGGCATGGTCTGTAGGTGGGTACAAATTAACTCAAACACAGGAAGCAAGGCATTATGGTGATGGGAACCTTTTCAGAAATAGGTGATGTTAAAAGTTGTGTCTGTCGTTGATTGGTGTGAGGGCCATTGCTCATTTAAATATATAAATGATATGTACAAGAATATAATTAATAAGCTGGTTAAGTTTGCTAATGATACCAAACTAAGTGGAAAGGCAGATAATGTAGAATTAGGTAAAATATTAAAAAGGGCTTGCACAGCTGGCAGGCTTGGGCACATTTGGGGCAGATTAAATTTATTGTAAGAAAATTAAGGTATTACATGTACAAAGTAAAAATAGTTACATTTGAATATGCAATGGGCAGTCTGAAACTTGAAAGTACACCTTATGAGAACAACCTCAGAGTCATAATGAACTTATTACTATCTACGGCAGGACAGTGTACAGAAACAATCAATATATGGAATTAAGCTATTTATCACGAGGTATGGAGTTCAAGTCAAGGGACATTATGCTTAACTTATATAATGTACTGATGATGTGACCATAACCCTAACCTTTCGGGCTAACCAGAAACCCTGGATTTCTCCAGAAGTTTTCATGCTGCTGAGAACCCACAATGACCCTCAAAGGTTATGTTTCCTCTCGGGGAGTAGCAAAGTATATCAAATCAAATAAAAAAAAATCTGGAGATAGGTTGGCCCTTGCTATCTTGGGAGTTGTCCTATCTCATGGCATTAGAGCAGCAAAGCAAGCATGTGCACAGAGGAAACACGGCCATTTCCAAGACTTCAGAGATGCAAGGTGCATGTGGAAAGGTATTCAGGCCATCACTGAATACAGTGAATACAGTCCTATGCCATAGGTGTGCACTGGCAATGCACTGAACAAATTTTACAGAAAGTATAATACTCTGAACAGTGTGCCAGCAAAAAAGACTGTATCGCATCCTGATGAAGAAACACTGAGCTCCTCTACAGCCAATGTGAAAAAATGTAAATCCTCAGGACCAGATTACATCCCTGGCTGAGTACAGAAAGACTGTGCAAACCAACTGGCAGAGATTTTGACTGATATCAACACTTCTCTACACCAGGCCAGCAATCCTTCATGTTTCAAATCCACCACCATTATAATAGTGCTAAGAAATCGGTCACCTTGTGCTTCAAAGACTATTGCCCTGTAGTATTTACACCCTTCAACACCAAACGCTTTGAGAAGCTGGTCATGGGGCACATGAAAACACACCCCCTGCAGGTTTTCCAGCACTTCGACTGGTCTACCAAAGATTCCATATCATCTGCACTTCACGTCCATGTCTCACCTGGACAAGGAAAACACTTATGCCAAAATGCTGTTTATTGAATTTAGGTCAGCATTCAGTACTATCTTCCCTCAGGACTTAATAGGAAAACTGAAATGGCTGGGCTTCAGTTCATCTCTTTGAAAATGGATTTTGGATTTTACTAACTAACTAACTAAAAAGATTACAATATGCAAGCTTTCAAGGCCACTAAGGCCCCTTCTTCAGACAAGATATAATTTATTGTAGAAAGAGCACAAAGAGTCTGCCTTGGCAATAATATCTCCAGCACCATAACATTGAGTACTGAAGCCCCCAAGGATGGGTGCTCAGCCCATTTCTGTTCACCTTGCTAATTCATTATTGTACTGCAACATAAAGCTCCAACAGCACCATCAAGTTTGCTGAGAACACAACTGGAATGGGTCTCATCAGCAATGATGAAGAGACAAAGTGTAGAATTGAAGAGGGCCAGCAGGTAGACTGATGCAAGTGCAACAATCTGAGATGAACTGTGGACTTCAGTGAATCCTATACATCCCACAATCGACTTTACATCAAAATTTCTGTGGCAGAGTGAAAAGCACCAAATTCCTTGGTGTGCACCTGTTGGCGGACCGGACATGGCCAATCTATACCTTCTTCTTGACCAAGAAAGCACAGCAGTGACTCCACCTTCTGTGCAGGCTAAAGAGGACAAGCCTTCCATGCCATATCCTCACCTCATTCTAAGGCACCATTGAAAGTAACTGTTTAGTATGGGGACTGTAATGCCTCTGACTACAGGTACATACAACATATAATTCATTGTGGAGACCATTATCAGGACTTCTCTCCTTTCCATCATGGACATTCTCACAAAGCAATTCATCCGTAAGGCCTTCAGAATTTTGTTGGATCTCTACAACCACTCCCACAATCTCTTTTCCCTTCTTTCACCCAGCAGAAGGTATCAGAGCCTGCTGTCAGGCTCTTGTACACAATGTTACTATCCCTGCATGTGCTCCCTTATCACAGGCTCATATACAGTGGAACCTCGGTTCACGACCATAATTCGTTCCAAAACGTGAACCGAAGCAATTTTCCCCATAGGATTGTATGTAAATACAATTAATCCGTTCCAGACCATACGAACTGTATGTAAATATATATATATTTTTAAGTTTTTAAGCATAAATATAGTTAATTAAACTATAGAATGCACAGTGTAATAGTAAACTAAATGTAAAAACATTGAATAACACTGAGAAAACCTTGAACAACAGAGAAAACTAACATTGCAAGAGTTTGCGCTATACTGTAGCCTTATGACCCGATTGCTGTAAACTTTTTTTTTTTTTTAAGTTTTAAGCTCAGGGAAAAAAAGGAACATTTGAACAAATCCAAACTTTATTTAAAAGCCAACCATAAGCAACCAAGAAAGTAACATTGCAGGAGTTCACGCTAATAGCCTTACAAACCGATTGCTGTGTAAACTTTTTTTTAATGAGTTTTAAGCACAGGGAAAAAAATGAACATTTGAAAAAAGAGAAAAGTAACATTGCAACAATTCACGCTACGAACCGAAAAATGAACATTCCATAATACAAAAACTAACCATAAACCACCAAGAAAACTAACCTTGCATGAGTTGAGTTCTGGCATGAAGTGAGGAGGAACTGGGTGGAGAACAATCCGGTCTTGTCGCAGTTGAAGACTTGTTGCGGGATGTAGCCTTCGTCCTCCACTAATTTTGTGAAATTTTTCACGAATTCTTTCGCAGCTTCAGCATCGGAACTACAGTAGCAGCCTCTCCATGCCTTACCACACTATGTATGCCACTTCTCTTGCGAAACTTTTCAAACCATCCTCTACTGGCTTTAAATTCCTCACTTTCGCCACTCGTAGAAGGATAGTTTTGCAGCAAATCGCCATGAATCTTCCTGGCTTTCTCGCATAACATCGCCTCGCTTACACTATCCCCTGCAAGTTGCTTCTCGTTCAGCCACACTAGCAACAGTTTTTCCACCTCTTCCAGCACTTGAGGCCTCTGCCTGGTTAACGCTGTAACTCTTTTTGCAACATCAGCTGCTTTAATAGATTCTTTCTGCTCTAGAATAGTCAAAATCGTAGATTTTGACTTCTTGTACTCGGTGGCAAGATCAGTAACACGAACGCCACGCTCATACTTTTCAATAATTTCTTTCTTTACTTCGATTTCAATTTTCTGCAAAACTTTCTTCTCACCACTCTTCACTTGCTTAGAAGCCATGGTTAACTGCAAAAGCACACGAAATACTGTAGAGCACAAAGAATTCACAGGTAAAGCACGCACGTCTGACTGAGAACAATGAACAAGGAGAGGCTGAACACGTGCTTAAATCCAGTAATCAGCACGTACGAACCAGAAGGGAAATGAAATAGAGCACAAAGAGTTCACAGCGAAAGCACGCATGCACGTGCAAGCACGCACGTCTGACAGAGAACAATGCAACACGTGCGGAAATCATCAGCGCGCACAAACCGAAAGGGAAACTGGCTTGTTCGTATACCGAGTGTGTGGTCTTGAACCGAGGCAAAAGTCTGGCGAAATTTTTGGTCGTAAACCGATTTGTACGTGTACCGGGACGTTCGTGAACCGAGGTTCCACTGTATAATTACTCTTCCATTATGCGTTCTGTTGCTTTCCTTGTCCATTGTACATATCATATCATCACTGATGTTGATTTGTAAAGATATTGTTCCTTGTTCTACTTTCACTTATGTAAAATTACCCAATCCTCTGTATCGTTATATTGTCATATTTATTGTGTAAATACTGCATTGTGGCCATGGGAATCGTAATTTCCTATCACTACATAAATACCAAGGTATATGTAAAGCTGGTATGAGAAATTTGATTTGATTTGTACTGGTGAGGCCTCACCTAGCATATTGTGTGCACTTCTGGTCTCCTATTACCAAACAGTTGTAGCAGCACTATAGAAAGTTTATAGGGGAGCAACTAGGCTGGCATGACTATGAGGAGAGACTGAAGGAGTTGAACTTTATCAGTTTAAGTAAATAGTAATTAACACTTTGAACTTCAGGTATGAATTAAGTCATACCTCATTGGGCCTGTCTAGGTCTGACATGCAATATAGCTCATATCTCCTTATATAACCACCCATATAACCAAAAAGGTATAAAGCTGACAATGTTTTGAAATTACTATATTTGCTACAAGATGAATATTTTGATGATGAGATAATGAAAATCAATTGGATGATGTGGAACCTGTAGGCTTTGACATGCTGATAGTTATCCCAAAGGCGTTTCTTCATAACAAAGTGCCAAACTTGTCATGACTGTCATGACAGCAGTACATGAAAAATCTGCCACGTTCTAAGCGCAAAGTCACCAACTACTAAAAGTGTTGTGTGCAACAAGTGGGGACAGGGCAAAGAAAAAAGATATATGTGCAGCACATCTGTTTCTAAGCATGCACTCTGCATGGTGCCATCCTTTAGGTTCTCTCATTCAAATGCAGACATTTAGCCTTGCTGCTGGTCAAAATAAAGGAATTAACAGTTCCTTTACATTTTTAAAAGAGTTACTGTTGATAATTAAACCATTGCTTTCTAATACATTTCTTTACATTTTTTATAAATTTTGATGGAATTCATTATCATATATACAGTACATAGACCAATACTGCGGCATCCTGGTAATAAATGCTTTAGCAGTCAATGTGTTAAGAGGTGACATGATCAAAGTGTCTAAAATTATAAAGGGAATTAGTGTTGATGGCAGCTGAATAAATTCTTCAGTACAAACAACAAAACATGGCTTGATTCTTGCTAAGAGCAGATTTCATACAGATGTTAAAATGATTTTCTTCCTGCAAAGAACCACAGATGCATGGAACAAATTACCAAGTAGTGTGGTTGAGAGCAGCACTTTACAAATCTTCAAATCTCAACTTTATGATTGTTATGGAGAATCGAGGTGGATGGGAGGGCTGAGGTTGTTGGGCTGAATAGCCTGTTCTCGTCACAACTGTTCTAATGTTGTAAAGTTACCTTAAAGAAGGGTGTCACGTCAGCCAGTGATTGTGCTAGAATCTTGAATTGATGGTTTAACACTTTTGTCACTAGATATTGAATGTATTATTCCTTAGGTACAGAGTATGAACTTTTATTTACTGCTTGTGCTGAGGGCAGTGATCAAATTTTGATATTGTTAACCATATAAATGCAGTGACTCTAAATTCGTTCAGCGTGGGTGTGAAGGTGAGTGTGCTCCATGACTGACTGTAAAAAGTGGGGTCAATAAAAATCAGAAAATTATCACATAATGTAAGGGGCAACAGTAATGCGCAGTTTATTGCTTGGGTCAATGGTGTTAATGGAAGTTAAATATCATGTTTCTTTTTATTTTAAGAAAAGCTTCAGTGAAGTTTTTGAGTTAAATAAATAGGCTATTTAATCCTGACGTCTTTCCACATTTCATTCCCTGTAAACTTTGGTCAACCTCAACATAACATCAGAAAGCAAAAGTTAAACAGATATTGCTAACATCACAAAATAAAAAAGTGAAGTGCTGCGCCAGTCAGTGTGTATCAATGCAGTCATCTATAAGTGACGAGCAGTTCTCTGCTTCCTTTCTAATGGCTCTGCAGCTCACAGCCGCTTATGCTGTACAATCCTGTTGACACCTGACCGATTGTTTATTTATGTCAACACAGGTCACACGCCAACTTCAACCCTCCCACATTTAGCTAAAATAGAACCTGAACGCAAGCATTCATAATGAAATGTTTAATTTGATTACACTCACGGGGCTGTCAATTACATGAATTTACCCGCACAGGCTGCTAACTCAGCTTTTATTAATGTAGAATTTAATTTGCTACCATCTAGTGTGCAGGACCTTTAGCAAAAAAGACAGAAGGTACAGCAGGTTGATTTTGGGTTAGCAAGATTAAATGGGATTAAAGCTCCAATAAGTTTATGTATATTGTAAAGAATAAAAGTGTGCTTGTATATGTACTCACATAAAACAGAAAATGTACAAATGAAGAAAGTTAGCACAGTCTATGGAAGACATTACATTAAAACTCCTAGTATTATCTCAAGATCATAAAATATTGAGTCTATTTATTAAAGAAGAAATAATGGTGTGCTCAGTGTTGTATAAATTAAACAATTTCTAACAATTATTAGAAATGTGAAACCAATTTATATTAGTAATGAGTCCCCTTGATAGATAGGACTAAATATGAAAGCTTTGAGGAACATAAGTATAATGGATTACAAACTAGTTCTAATGCTGTGAATGAGCAAAGCATGCAGGTCAACTCCAGTCTGTCATTCTTGCCTCAGTCAAGGAAAGGGAAAAAAAATATTCAGAAAGAATCTGAGAGCTGCAGTACGCTGTAAGCTGAAATGGCACCCTGTCGAGGGCCCCTCTTGCACCCATTGCAGCCATGATAGGCTGTCACCCCCTTTGACCCTGAATGACATGATGCAGGTTTTAAAATGTTACATTATGTATGTTTTGACTCTCTCCACATTGAAAAATAAGAAAGGCAGTCAGAAGAACAATGTCTTGGTTGCTGATCATTCACCAAGTGAGTGTGATGATCTGAAGGTTTTTGTGTCGTAATTTGTATTACTGGAGATGTTCTGAATTATACATTTTAAAAACTATGCTTGCTTATATTTTCTCTACCTTTCTGTTTTACTGAAGGCACAGCCATTTTGTCTCTTCTGTAAGTAATGATTGTGGTAAGGCTGTGTCATGGGGCTAGATGAGATCCCAGAATAATGAGACAGGATGAATTAGTTTACCTTCTGTATAACAGAAAACAAGAAGATTTTTGCACTTACCTCAGTTGAAGGAGGAGGTATGGTGCGACATGGGATGCTGCTGTAGGAGGCCATACAGCTACATGGGTGTAGTGCAGGGTGCCAGCGTGAGTGCTCCAAGGGTGGAGGTGCTGCATGAACAGTGCGAGTGGCCTATCAGGTCATGCACATGTCCATGAGTGGTTTCCCATTGCTTGTGGAAGGACAGCAACAAGTAAGGTGCCAGTTAGTAGAAGCGCTGCAAGATCCCAGAGAGAGTTCGGGGAAGGAGACTGGAACGTGGATCCATTCCACGTGAATGTATGCACACATGGGAGGATTTGAGACTCCATGAAATAGTAGTTATAATTGGGTATAAGCTACATGGTGAGCAAGCTTATGGGTGTGGTTGAGAGTTGTCCGACCATGAAGACTTCCCTTGAGGATGTTTAAAACACCACAAAGGCTAGTGAGGAATCAGCGTCAGTTGGTGTGGTGTGTGTAAAGGCAGAAGTGTATCAACCTTTCACAAACTCCATGTTATTAGGAAAAAGTGATGCAGTGCACTGAGGTAAAGTCCTGCAATTTAATATTGAGGTGGAGGCAAGAACTTGGAAAGGACAAACAACTGCAGGTGCTAGAGGGAATTTAATTTGATTTTATTCTTCTGACAGTCTCTGGAGGGGAAAGAAGGTATGGCAGTGCCTACAAAGCGAAGCCCTGTGAACAGCAGCAATATGGTGAACTGGTGGCATGAGCTAGCTAGTCTTAACCTGTTGAGCAGCTCAGTGAAGTCTCTTTTCCCTGAGCCATTCTGTAAAGGGTAAAGAGCACAAGACCCTGAGACTGTTTTTTTTTCCTTTTTATTCATTTACAATAGCACTTTTTTTTATTGTGTCAGTACACAAGAACTAGTTTAATGAATAATGTATTGCTCAGTGCAAGACACATATAATAAACGGCGTTTGTATTTTTCTACAGAAGCTTTGGTATTTGTCTCTCTCTATCCAGTCACTCGGTTTTGACTACAGATGTCCGTAGTCCAGGCTAGGTGCAAGGTGCCTTTTCACAGGGCATCACAGGAAGTTCCATCTTGTATTGTCATCTTCCAGATGGTATTTAAGATGGTAGGGTGCTGCATCTGTCATTTAACACTTGTAGATTCAAATAAAATTCTTTTATGATGTAATAACGAAAAAAGGTTCATATCAAGTCAGGCTTGTGCATGGATTTGTGATTTGTTTTGAGTTATGTACTGGGCTTGTTATTTTGGTACCTTCAATCTGCTGCTTATCACCTCAGAAAGTTTACTCTACTATATTTATTCTCCTTTCTTTTCAGTATTTTTGTTTCCAAATGATGAGTGCCTGTAAAGAATACAGCAGTTAAAATATTGATGTTGGTTGGAAAACAACATGGAGGCAAGCTGCAAGTACACTCATTGACGAAATTATTAGGAACACCTCTACACCTTCATATCCGTGCAAATATCTAGTCACGTAGCATGTAGCAACAGCACAATGCATGAAACCATACAGATACAGGTGAGGAACCTCAGTTAATGTTCACATCAAACACCAGAATCAGGAAAACTGTGACGTACCAACTCAATCCTTACTACTGGCTGACAGCATATCATGAACAGTTTTTTTGAACCCTGGCGATTATTTCTGCTTATTATTTTTATTTTGGCAGTTATTTCCATTTTATAAAATGATATAATTTTAGCACTATTTTGTGGGTTTTTCTTCTGGGTCCAGCCATTTTCTGCCTTTTGTTATACATGGAGGTAGCCATATTCTTTATAGTGTTAATGTCTGTTGCTGGTCAAGGGGCATGATGTGTGATATCGTATGGGCATGGCAGGTAGTGTCATCATGTCACCATTATGATGAGGGTGGCGACTACAGATTGGCAATCAAACATTGGATCTACTCAATTAAAAGTAAGGATGTATTGTGTAGTGATGGCTACCCAAGGTTTTTAAGTCAGAATTGGAACCTTTTTATTTGACTGCAATGTTTGATCTTTTCCTCTGTTTAAAATATTAAGTCCTTTGGAATGATCGTACATATGAAGATCCTACTCTGTTACTGTTTAATAACAGTAAATCTTTGCACCTTGTACTCTTAGATGACACTATTTAAAAATACAATGAGATGAGAAAATTGGGGGAGCAATCAGGTTAACTCTGCAGCCTCAGAGATCCAAGAGAACGGGTTTGAATTTGAGTCCAATCAGTGTCTTAATAGGCACATTCTTCCTAGTTTTCCTCCCAAATCCCAAAACATTTTCCCTAGGTTAAGTGGGAACTCTGCTTTGTGAGGGAATATAAGCAAGAGAACATTAGAATAATTTGGAAGAGAACAGATCATTCAGAGCAACAGCCTTATCATTCTTCTTCATTTTATTTTTCCAAATGTGTTTTGAAGGTCCCTAAAGTCCTGCTTTCTACCACACTACTTGATAATTTATTCCATGTGTCTATAGTCCTGTAAGAGCCGATCTTAGAAAGCTAATGTGTAATGTTAAATGCATATAGTGTTTGCTTACTTTTTATAGAATGGCAGATTCTCATAGTTACTAAGATATGGTATAGTATTTCATCCACCTGTAAGTTAACATGAGATAGAACTATCTTAGCTATATTTGAAGAACAGAGTGTTAAATAAACCAGTTAGGGAAATAGTCTTACCACTGGCATGGATTATTAAATATTTTTGCAAATAGGATGTGGCATACAGTTTTCTGAACTTGTCTAATATGCCTCAAGTACGACTGTATGACCAAATTTAGAGAAATGAAACAAGATTTATAAGCCTTAAACAGAACTTTTCTAAAGCAAGAACTTTTCTTTTATTTGCTATATCAATTTTTTTTTCTATTTTTCTGGGAACTGTTTTGCCTTGAAATTTTACTAAAATTATTTATTATTTGATCATGTGTCACACTGGTGCTTGAATCCTCACAGGTGGCGCAGTGGTAGTGCTGCTGCTTTGCAGTAAGGAGACTGTGGAAGATTGTGGGTTTGCTTCCCGGTTCCTCCCTGTGTGGATAGTGCTTTGAGTACTGAGAAAAGTGCTATATAAATGTAATGAATTATAATTATTATTAATCATCCCATGAAGCAAACTAAAAGCTACAGAACTTTCGTAATTTTGGATAAGTGCAGCTGCAAGGTCTCTGTGCAAATAAATGACTACTAATGTTTACGCAAAATGTACCCTAAGTAGGTTGAGCACTTAGAAGGTTCATTTTGAACACTTCGTTCAAGTCATCTCTTGATCTCCATTTACTTAAACTGAAAAGGTTCAAATCCTTCAGTCTCTCCTCACAGCTCATACCTCTCAGTCCTAGAATCAGTCTATTTGCTCTCCACTAGACTTTCTCTAGCACTGCTGTGGAACCAAATCAAGCTGAGAAATGTCATGGTTAACTTAGCCTGGTTCAGGTTGGTTCCTGATGCTATTAAAAGCCATTTAAATTGACTTTAACTGAATGTGCCCAGTAAAGGATTGATACCTCATACATAGTTACTCATGCTTTGAACCCAGTATGGTTCCCTGAGACCTTTTATCCAATAAGTCAAAGTAAATGCTATCAAGCAGTTGTATGTGGAAGTCTCATGACACATCGGTTGAGAAAACTAATCACAGAAGGTGTATAGGGCAGTCAGCTATCGACATAACATGGAAGACACTAAACAATATACAAATACCCTTCCACTTGGTGAGCTTTCTATTTTGAAATAAGAACAAATGGATGTGCATTTTAAAGCTCCATACATCTCAACAGTCAGTTATTTTACACACCCACTTATTCTACTGTTGAGATGTAAAGAAGTGTCAGTAGCAATAGGCACATGGCAGGAAATCCTCAAGTTCCAGTCCATTAAAGTTTTCACAAGTGTACATGCAGCAATCAGTCACTACTGCCATGCATGCGCATGTGTAGATCACCCTCAGGGTACCACTCCAGATCAAGAGAGTGGCACTGTTGCTAATCAGGTTCTCTCTTATTTCTCCCACAGCACCAAGAAGATGCCCAGTGAGGGCAGTGAGGGGACTCTGGCCCTTCCTGGTTCCTGGCTATAAACCACGGGGTTAGTGGAAGGTTGGTGTCACTCTGTGAACAGAGCATGACACAGACTGAGCTCCTGTGACATTAAGAAAAACTAATACGAAGGCCAACTGGAGATAATTTGTTTTATTTAATTTGTTGCCTCCCTGCCATTGCTCTCTTGAATTTTTCTGTAAGACTCAAAGAAGTAAACTGAGATGACTGGATTGGCGCCCCAACACTTCTTTGTCTGGGACTTGTATTTCATCACTTATCCACGCCGCAAATTAATCTGACATCAGTAATTTACGTAATATGTACTAGTGATGAGCAAAACAGGCAAGTTTTGATTCGCATACAATTTTGCAAAGCTAACACTAAATTCATTTTGCAGGCATGACTCACTAATCTCTCTAAAGAGTTTTAAAGATTATTTGGGGGGTGAATAATAAGGAAAACTACTCCGTCAAGCCTCATTCACACTTCTGTGTTTACCTATGTTCTTCCTGCAGCGGCATACAGCATGTACAGTATGTCATACCACTCTAGTAAAATCAATTTTATTTAGGCTCCTCGCAGAGAAGTGCAGTTCTTTTCTTCAGAATTTGACATGCTGCTTATTTTCCACACAAAGACACCCCATTGTACAATGTGTTCTCTTTACAGTACAACTTGGTACATAGAAAGTCGCCATGACCAAACAATCTCTAGCAACAACCTTATCCAAACACTTCCAATGCTGCCCCCTCCCACTAGAAATCTTAGTTTAAAAAAGATTTTAGTTTACTTAGTTTAAAAAAGTAAATGAGAAGTAGACACATGAAGAATCAATGCATGAAAACAATTTTGCGAGAATTGTTTTGCTCATCTCTAGGAAAGTGCGAAGAAACCCAAGCAGGAGTCTCTCATGGGGAGCACAAGCAAATTCTACAGCAGTGGTGTAGCTAGGGGTGGGTGGAGGGGGCAGTCCGCCCCGGGCAGCACAATTTTGGGGGCAACATTATTGGCCAAAAGGCTCAGTATGATTCGTGTGTAAGCAGCAGATTTCAGAAAAACATCACTCATGAATGAAAAAAGTTAAATTCTCTGATTTTTATCTACAAATGTTTCAAAAATAATTTTCAGACTTTCCTTCTGTGACGGCATCAGACACAGCAGTTGAAATTTATGAGGCAATAACAAAAATAAACATAAACATTACACTGATAAAAATTTCTAGGTAGATAAACAACTAATTTACAATTTATAATTTCATTTCGTTATCAATCCGAATGCGTTCTTGCTCTACACAGAAAACATCCCCACCTATCACTTATACACTACACTCGTTCTCATTTTCGCAGTGTAATTATATTAAACTAATAGTTAGAACACAGCTTATCAGTGCGTCTATCTATATTCTTGTCTAGTTGATGCTTATAAATAATTATATGTGAATGTTGTTGTTTCTCTATATATGAATAAATCTATGCAAAATTTACCTTAATTTTTCTCTATACGTCATTTTAATTTTCTATTTAAATAGGTAAACATATTCAGATATGTTGGAGGGCAGCAAACTGAAGCACCGCCCCACCCCGAGTGGCATGAACTCTAGCTACGTTATTGTTCTACAGACAGAGCGACAAGGGTGGCAGCTGTGAAGTTGCAGTGCTAACCACTGTGCCACTCTCTTTAAGTTTTCTCGCAAAAAAACATCTGTGATCTCCCAGAAATCTTTTTGTCAATATGGGGAATAAAAGATGACGTTTGCCAGTATCTTTTAATACTTATGGACAGCATGCTTTCAACATATCAGTGCCAGTAAATCAGACGTTAAATTTCTGTAGACAGTTCCATATGGACTGGCTGCCAGTTATATCACTCACTTGTTACGTATTCTCCTCTCCATAAGCCTATTAATTCCACTCTGTGCATTTCTTTTTTTTTTGCAAAATTTGGCCTACATAACACACAGCAGCCCACCTTTCAGCCTGCTCACAGTTTAATGAAGCAGTTTCCAGGTTATGCTCATTCTGCAGCTGTCTGTTAAAATGGACTCATGTCATGTGTGTTGGCTTATGGTTGCCGGAGACTGGACAGCATTTCATGTGTCAGATAACAGTTTCAGCTCTTTGCTTTGTGAAGACACTCCGTGTGCCCCAGGATAAGGTGACCATATGCATGATAATGTCAGTTGGTAGCAGCCGGTAGCCGCAGGAGGAAATGAAGAGAAAGGAAAAAAATGCAGTGGCAATGAGCCTTATGCATTTAGTCATATATGTACAATTGGCTGCTCTTGCATGTTTAATAAAGCTTACACAATGAATAACAAAGCTGCAGGACAGAGGGGGAATAAAATTGAGCCAGAATGTTAAATAATAATATGTATGTCTGATAGTTTATTAAAGCTGAGTGCAGAAGCAAATCAAACTAAACTCTGCAAAATGCTAATCTTTCATTAGACACAATTATCATCCCTGCTAATCAAAAAGAGGAAAAGAGGTGTTGTGGCTCCAGCTTCAGTCATTCCTTTACATATCTCTTGATGCTGAGCAGAAACAGCATAACAAGGCTTTGGAAATTAATGTTGATACATTATCTTGTTTGAATATCTAACTTAAAAAATTCTAAATATTAAAACATTTCAAGCCTTTTACAATGAAATGAGAAAATTGCGGCTACTTTGTTACAAACTCAAGCTCACACCAGAGGACTGCATGGTCCTGCC